>NC_069501.1:1286783655-1286948655 GCF_027579735.1 Bombina bombina | reverse complement strand
GAATTAAGGTAGGAAAAATCCTATTGGCTGATGCTCAGAATAACATAATTCCTATAAGAACTTACCTGATAAATTAATTTATTTCATATTGGCAAGAGTCCATGAGCTAGTGACGTATGGGATATACAATCCTACCAGGAGGGGCAAAGTTTCCCAAACCTCAAAATGCCTATAAATACACCCCTCACCACACACACAATTCAGTTTAATGAATAGCCAAGTAGTGGGGTGATAAAGAAAGGAGTAAAAAGCATCAACAAAGAAATTTGGAAATAATTGTGCTTTATACAAAAAATCATAACTCCCATAGAAAAGGTGGGCCTCATGGACTCTTGCCAATATGAAAGAAATTAATTTATAAGGTAAGTTCTTACATAAATTATGTTTTCTTTCATGTAATTGGCAAGAGTCCATGAGCTAGTGACGTATGGGATAATGAATACCCAAGATGTGGAACTCCACAGAAGAGTCACTAGAGAGGGAGGGATACAAAATTAACAGACATTTTACTGCTGAAAACAATTAATCCACAACCCAAAATATAAGTTTATTCTCATAATGAAAAAAGAAAAAACTTAAACATAAGCAGAGGAATCAAACTGAAACAGCTGCCTGAAAAACTTTTCTACCAAAAACTGCATCTGAAGAAGCAGATACATCAAAATGGTAGAATTTAGTAAAAGTATGCAAAGAGGACCAAGTCGCCGCTTTGCAAATCTGATCAACTGAAGCTTCATTCTTAAAAGCCCACAAAGTGGCGACTGATCTAGTAGAATGAGCTGTAATTCTCTGAGGCGGGGCCTGACATGACTCCAAATAAGCTTGATGAATCAAAAGCTTTAACCAAGAAGCCAAGGAAATACCAGAGGCCTTCTGACCTTTCCTAGAACCAAAAAAGATAATAAATAGGGGCATATTTATCAAGCTCAGAATGAAGCTTGATGCCCCGTGTTTCTGGCGAGCCTGCAAACAGCAGTTATGAAGCAGCGGTCACAAAGACCGCTGCTCCATAACCTGTCCGCCTGAGCAGACGGACAGACATCGCCGCAATTCAACCCGATCGAGTACAATCGGGTTGATTGACACCCCCTGCTGGTGGCCTATTGGCCGCGAGTCTGCAGGGGGCGGCATTGCACCAGCAGCTCTTGTGAGCTACTGGTGCAATGCTGAATAATATTGCTCGCCGTATTCATCGAGGTCTGTCAGACCTGATCCACACTGTCGGATCAGGTCTAACAGACCTTGATAAATAGGGGCCATAGACTAGAAGTCTTCCTGAAATCTTTAGTAGCTTCAACATAATATTTCAAAGCTCTTACCACATCTAAAGAATGTAAGGATCTCTCCAAAGAATTCTTAGGATTAGGACACAAAGAGGGGACATCAATTACTCTACTAATGTTGTTAGAATTCACAACCTTAGGTAAAAATGTAAATGAAGTCCGCAAAACCGCCTTATCCTGATGGAAAATCAGAAAAGGAGATTCACAGGAAAGAGCAGATAATTCGGAAACTCTTCTAGCAGAAGAAATAGCCAAAAGGAACAACACTTTCCAAGAAAGTAGTTTATTGTCCAAAGAATGCATAGGCTAAACGGAGGAGCCTGTAAAGCCTTCAACAACAAATTAAGACTCCAAGGAGGAGAGATTGATTTAATGACAGGCTTGATACGGACCAAAGCCTGTACAAAACAGTAAGTATCAGGAAGCTTAAGAGGAGGAGAAGACAAGGGGCGCCAACATAGTGTAAATCGTATATATGTGATGTAAAACAATAATTCGCATAAGATCTACTCACAAATAAAGTGGCACCTTGAATGAACTAGGTGCGTGCAGGGAGGCTGACATTCAGGACCAGCAGTCAGTACGCTGGAGGTCTCACCCAGGAGACCTATGGATAAGTAGGTGCAAGTAGAGGAAAAAGCAGCTGTAGATAATGGAGAAAGCCAGATCGCCAATGAAGGAATTCAAACGGCTGTGCTGGTGTTCCAAAGTGCTGCTCACACAATCGAGCTTGATCCCAGGCAAACTGACAGCGTCAGTATAAAAGATTGTGCTGGTTAAAAATCCCACTGGAAAGAAGAGCTGCAAGTAGTAAGGATCATTGGCGATACGGCTTTCTCCATTATCTACAGCTGCTTTTTCTTCTACTTGCACCTACTTATCCATAGGTCTCCTGGGTGAGACCTCCAGCGTACTGACTGCTGGTCCTGAATGTCAGCCTGCCTGCACGCACCTAGTTCATTCAAGGTGCCACTTTATTTGTGAGTAGATCTTATGCGAATTATTGTTTTACATCACATATATACGATTTACACTATGTTGGCGCCCCTTGTCTTCTCCTCCTCCTAGATATCCTGACCCACCACACCGTGGACACAAGTGGAGCAAGCCTAACACCTGAATACACAAACTTTATATCCTTTTGAAGTGGACTTTCCTTTTTTATGGACACTGAGAGATATATGTATATATCCAAGTATATATATACTCTCTCTTTTATGTTGTGTTATTTAGTATTGTCATTATAATTATATTAAAATTGCACATACTGTTATTTATCAGAAATTGTTTGTACACCTGAAACCTCCAATATATATATTTTTAATTTAGATTAATTTATATAGATGCTATTTTGAACAAGACACCAAGGGGCTTGCAATTTTATATCACTGTCACTTCCACTTTAGCGCATCCTCTTAGTTTTTTCTTGTTTAGAAATCACTTTATTATATCAGGAAGCTTAGCAATGTTTCTGTGAAATAAAACTGAAAGAGCAGAGATTTGTCCCTTCAAGGAACTTGCAGACAAACCCTTCCATCCTGAAGAAACTGTAGAATTCTAGGAATTCTAAAAGAATGCCAGGAGAATTTATGAGAAGAGCACCATGAGATATAAATTTTCCAAACTCGATAATAAATCTTTCTAGAAACTAATTTACAAGCCTGTAACATAGTATTAATCACTGAGTCAGAGAAACCTCTATTACTAAGCACTAGGCGTTCAATTTCCATACCTTCAAATTTAATGATTTGAGATCCTGATGAAAAAACGGACCTTGAGACAGAAGGTATAGCCTTAATGGAAGTGGCCAAGGTTGGCAACTGGACATCCAAACAAGATTCACATACCATAACCTGTGAGGCCACGCTGGAACTACCAGCAACACAAACAAATGTTCCATGATGATCTTGGAAATCACTCTTGGAAGAGTGGGGAGATATAAGAAGGTTGGTAACACCAAGGAACTGCTAACGCATCCACCTCCTCCGCCTGAGGATTCCTGGACCTAGACAGGTACCTGTACAGTTTCTTGTTTAGATGAGAAGCCATCAGATCTATTTCTGGAAGACCCCATATATGAACAATCTGAGAAAACATATCTGGATGGAGCGACCACTCCCCCAGATGTAAAGTCTGACAGCTGAGATAATCCCCTTCCCAATTGTCTATACCTGGGATATGAACCGCAGAAACTAGACAGGAGCTAGATTCTGCCCAAGCAAGTATCTGAGATACCTCTTTCATAGCTTGGGGACTGTGAGCCCCACCCTGATGATTGACATACGCCACAGTTGTGGTATTATCTGTCTGAAAACAAATGAACCATTTTTATAACTCAACTTTTAAAGGGCATTCAGGCACCAAAACATTTCATTTCTAAGTTTGTACTGCCATCTGCTGGATTCTATATGCTATTACAGCTTTACACACTATATATATATTTATAAATGCCTTACACAGAAATCTTATTCAGGCAGTGCCTTAAAAGCTTGTAAACATTTAAAAACAAAAATGTACTCTGATTAAGCTATTGCATACACAGTCATGTTACAGCTCTTTTCATATACATTGGGTATTACTGGCTTTATTAAAAACCTATAAATTGTTTAATCTAATCTCACAGACTCACATTGTTAGAAACATACAGTTAAATCATATTCCTTATTTAGACCATTGGGTCTTTATGCTTCCAGTCTATTAATCCATTGCATTTCTCTCTGTTCCCTATCAGTTTCATTTCTATGTAGTCCTACCTGATCAATAGCTTGCCATCTTAGCTGGCTTATCCTATGTGCCTAACTTGCCATTTAAGCTGGCTTATCCTATGTGCCTAACTTGCCATCTTAGCTGGCTTATCCTATGTGCCTAACTTGCCATTTAAGCTGGCTTATCCTATGTGCCTAACTTGCCATCTTAGCTGGCTTATCCTATGTGCCTAACTTGCCATTTAAGCTGGCTTATCCTATGTGCCTAACTTGCCATCTTAGCTGGCTTATCCTATGTGCCTAACTTGCCATCTTAGCTGGCTTATCCTATGTGCCTAACTTGCCATCTTAGCTGGCTTATCCTATGTGCCTAACTTGCCATCTTAGCTGGCTTATCCTATGTGCCTAACTTGCCATCTTAGCTGGCTTATCCTATGTGCCTAACTTGCCATCTTAGCTGGCTTATCCTATGTGCCTAACTTGCCATCTTAGCTGGCTTATCCTATGTGCCTAACTTGCCATCTTAGCTGGCTTATCCTATGTGCCTAACTTGCCATCTTAGCTGGCTTATCCTATGTGCCTAACTTGCCATCTTAGCAGGCTTATCCTATGTGCCTAACTTGCCATCTTAGCAGGCTTATCCTATGTGCCTAACTTGCCATCTTAGCTGGCTTATCCTATGTGCCTAACTTGCCATCTTAGCTGGCTTATCCTATGTGCCTAACTTGCCATCTTAGCTGGCTTATCCTATGTGCCTAACTTGCCATCTTAGCTGGCTTATCCTATGTGCCTAACTTGCCATCTTAGCTGGCTTATCCTATGTGCCTAACTTGCCATCTTAGCAGGCTTATCCTATGTGCTTAACTTGCCATCTTAGCTGGCTTATCCTATGTGCCTAACTTGCCATCTTAGCTGGCTTATCATATGTGCCTAACTTGCCATCTTAGCTGGCTTATCCTATGTGCCTAACTTCCCATCTTAGCTGGCTTATCCTATGTGCCTAACTTGCCATCTTAGCTGGCTTATCCTATGTGCCTAACTTCCCATCTTAGCTGGCTTATCCTATGTGCCTAACTTGCCATCTTAGCTGGCTTATCCTATGTGCCTAACTTGCCATTTAAGCTGGCTTATCCTATGTGCCTAACTTGCCACCTTAGCTGGCTTATCCTATGTGCCTAACTTGCTATCTTAGCTGGCTTATCCTATGTGCCTAACTTGCCATCTTAGCTGGCTTATCCTATGTGCCTAACTTGCCATCTTAGCTGGCTTATCCTATGTGCCTAACTTGCCATCTTAGCTGGCTTATCCTATGTGCCTAACTTGCCATCTTAGCTGGCTTATCCTACTCTTAGCTGGCTTATCCTATTTGCCTAACTTGCCATCTTAGCTGGCTTATCCTATGTGCCTAACTTGCCATCTTAGCAGGCTTATCCTATGTGCCTAACTTGCCATCTTAGCTGGCTTATCCTATGTGCCTAACTTGCCATCTTAGCTGGCTTATCCTATGTGCCTAACTTGCCATCTTAGCTGGCTTATCCTATGTGCCTAACTTGCCATCTTAGCTGGCTTATCCTATGTGCCTAACTTGCCATTTTAGCTGGCTTATCCTATGTGCCTAACTTGCCATCTTAGCTGGCTTATCCTATGTGCCTAACTTGCCATCTTAGCTGGCTTATCCTATGTGCCTTACTTGCCATCTTAGCTGGCTTATCCTATGTGCCTAACTTGCCATCTTAGCTGGCTTATCCTATGTGCCTAACTTGCCATCTTAGCTGGCTTATCCTATGTGCCTAACTTGCCATCTTAGCTGGCTTATCCTATGTGCCTAACTTGCCATCTTAGCTGGCTTATCCTATGTGCCTAACTTGCCATCTTAGCTGGCTTATCCTATGTGCCTAACTTGCCATCTTAGCTGGCTTATCCTATGTGCCTTTCTTGCTTCTAAACAACGGTGGTATTTAGAGTTCTCTGAAGGGCTGCGTTAGGCTCCAAAAAGGGAGCGTAAAGGCATATTTACCGCCACTTCAACCCTCAATACCAGCATTGCTTACTGTAGCGGCTAGCTGGAAAAACGTGCTCGTGCACGATTCCCCCATAGGAAACAATGGGGCAGTTTGGGCTGAAAAAAAACCCTAACACCTGCAAAAAAGCAGCGTTCAGCTCCTAACGCAGCCCCATTGTTTCCTATGGGGAAACAGTTTCTAAGTCTGCACCTAACACCCTAACATGAACCCCGAGTCTAAACACCCCTAACCTTACACTTATTAACCCCTAATCTGCCGCCCCCGCTATCGCTGACACCAGCATTACACAATTAACCCCTAATTTGCCGCTCCGGACACCGCTGCCACCTATATTATCCCTATGTACCCCTAATCTGCTGCCCCTAACATCGCCGACCCCTATATTATATTTATTAACCCCTAATCTGCCCCCCCAAAGTCGCCGCTACCTTACCTACACTTATTAACCCCTAATCTGCTGACCGGACCTCTCCGCTACTCTAATAAAGTTATTAACCCCTAAACCGCTGCACTTCCGCCTCGCAAACCCTATAATAAATAGTATTAACCCCTAATCTGCCCTCCCTAACATCGCCGCCACATAACTTCAAGTATTAACCCCTAATCTGCCGACCAGACCTCGCCGCTACTATAATAAATGTATTAACCCCTAAAGCTAAGTCTAACCCTAACCCTAACACCCCCCTAAATTAAATATAATTTTAATCTAACAAAATAAATTAAATATTATTAACTAACGTATTCCTATTTAAAACTAAATACTTACCTGTAAAATAAACCCTAATATAGCTACAATATAACGAAAAATTATATTGTAGCTATTTTAGGATTTATATTTATTTTACAGGCAACTTTGTATTTATTTTAACTAGGTACAATAGCTATTAAATAGTTATTTACTATTTCATAGCTACCTAGTTAAAATAATTACAAAATTACCTGTAAAATAAATCCTAACCTAAGTTACAATTAAACCTAACACTACACTATAATTAAATAAATTACCTACAATTACCTTCAATTAAATAAACTAAACTAAATTACAAAAAAAAACACACTAAATTACAAAAAATGAAGGTTCCTTTAAGTTACGTCATCCAAGATGGCGTCCCTCAAATTCTGATTGGCTGATAGGATTCTATCAGCCAATCAGAATTAAGGTAGGAAAAATCTGATTGGCTGATTGAATCAGCCAATCAGATTGAGCCCGCATTCTATTGGCTGATAGGTACAGCCAATAGAATGCGAGCTCAATCTGATTGGCTGATTGGATCAGCCAATCGGTTGAACTTGAATATGATTCAATCAGCCAATCAGATGTTTCCTACCTTAATTCCGATTGGCTGATAGAATCCTATCAGCCAATCGGAATTCGAGGGACGCCATCTTGGATGACGTCATTTAAAGGAACCTTCATTCGTCGGGTAGTCGTCGGGGAAGGAGGATGTTCCGCGCCGGAGGTCTTGAAGATGGAGCCGCTCCTCGTCGGATGGATGAAGATAGAAGAAGCCGCTTGGATGAAGATGTCTGCCGGTCCAGATGTCCTCTTCTGCCCGGATAGGATGAAGACTTCTGCTGGTCTGGATGTCCTCTTCTACCCCATCGGATGAAGACTTTGGCCCGGTTGGGTGAAGACGACTCAAGGTAGGGAGATCTTCAGGGGGTAGTGTTAGGTTTATTTAAGGGGGGGTTGGGTTAGAGTAGGGGTATGTGGGTGTTGGGTTGTAATGTTGGGGGGTGGTATTGTGTTTTTTTTTACAGGCAAAAGAGCTGATTACTTTGGGGCATGCCCCACAAAAAGCCCTTTTAAGGGCTGGTAATAGAGCTGTTAACTTTTGTAATTTCGATTAGGGTAGAGAAATTTTTTTATTTTGGGGGATTTGTTATTTTATTAGGGGGCTTAGAGTAGGTGTAATTAGCTTAAAATTCTTGCAATCTTTTTTTATTTTTTGTAATTTAGTGTTTTGTTTTTTTGTAATTTAGTTTAGTTTATTTAATTGTAGGTAATTGTAGGTAATTTATTTAATTTATTTAATTATAGTGTAGTGTTAGGTTTAATTGTAACTTAGGTTAGGATTTATTTTACAGGTAATTTTGTAATTATTTTAACTAGGTAGCTATTAAATAGTTATTAACTATTTAATAGCTATTGTACCTAGTTAAAATAAATACAAAGTTGCCTGTAAAATAAATATAAATCCTAATATAGCTACAATATAACTAATAATTATATTGTAGCTATATTAGGATTTATATTTATTTTACAGGTAAGTATTTAGCTTTAAATAGGAATACTTTATTTAATAAGAGTTAATTTATTTCGTTAGATTAAAATTATATTTAATTTAGGGGGGTGTTAGGGTTAGGGTTAGACTTAGCTTTAGGGGTTACTACATTTATTAGAGTAGCGGCGAGGTCCGGTCGGCAGATTAGGGGTTAATACTTGAAGTTAGGTGGCGGCGATGTTAGGGAGGGCAGATTAGGGGTTAATACTATTTATTATAGGGTTTGCGAGGCGGGAGTGCAGTGGTTTAGGGGTTAATAACTTTATTAGAGTAGAGGCGAGGTCCGGTCGGCAGATTAGGGGTTAATAAGTATAGGTAAGGTAGCGGCGACGTTAGGGGGGCAGATTAGGGGTTAATAAATATAATATAGGTGTCGGCAATGTTAGGGGCAGCAGATTAGGGGTTCATAGGGATAATGTAGGTGGCGGCGGTGTGCGGTCGGCAGATTAGGGGTTAAAAATTTTTATCATAGTGGCGGCGATGTGGGGGGACCTCGGTTTAGGGGTACATAGGTAGTTTCTGGGTGTTAGTGTACTTTAGAGCACTGTAGTTAAGAGCTTTATAAACAGGCGTTAGCCCAGAAAGCTCTTAACTACAGCCTTTCCATGGGCGGTAGGAGTTTTGTCGGTAGAGTTGTAACGCCCACTTCAGCCAAGACTCTAAATACCGGCGTTAGGAAGATCCCATTGAAAAGATAGGATATTGCAATTGGCGTAAGGGGATCTGCGGTATGGAGAAGTCGCGGCTTGAAAGTGAGCGTTAGACCTTTACCTACACGACTCTAAATACCAGCGGGCGGCCAAAAGCAGCGTTAGGACCCCTTAACGCTGCATTTGACGGCTACCGCAGAACTTTAAATCTAGGCAAAAGTTTGTTCAGCTTTACGTTTAGGCCCTATGTCAGAACTAACTAAATGGTCTCTTTTCTTTCTCTTCTGTGTGCTAACCTAGGTGATGTTTTGAATTCAGGGATATCAACATGACAATCTCGCAATATATTCCAATGTTTATTTAGTATCCCTTGGATTTGCTGGCTTAAGGGATTGAACTGAGTCACAAACACCATACGTTTGGTATCTTCTATTTCCTTTTTTATAACCTCTACGGATTTTACCGCTATCATTTTTTCTTTTAATAATTTCCTAGGGTAGCCCCTCTGTATAAACTTCTGTTGCATCTCTGAGTCTGAGATATTCTCTATCTTCCTCACTCACAATCCTCTTTTTACCCTTAACAGCTGACTTTTGGGGAGTGAGTCTTTCAATTATTTTGGGTGAAAACGATGATAATGTAACAGGGTATTTCTATCAGTCTCTTTGGTATATAAATCAAATACAAATGTTATTCTTCTTGTACACTATTGTGTCTAGAAAATATACGGCCTCCTCACTGTAGGTCACAGAAAATTCTAACCCCCTCACAGTGGAATTTAATTCCTTAGCAAAACTGTTTAGGGATCCAATGTCACCGCACCATATGCCAAAGACGTTATCTATGAAGCGCCACCACACAGCACCCATTTCTCTAAAAATTGTATTCTCATAGACAACACATTCCTCAAACTCATGAATAAGTTGACATATGCCTTTATCATATGCCTGTCTGTAGTATTTTATCTAAGAATTTTGAAATGTTAGTGTATACTGACTGCACGCTGGAGACTATAGGTCCCCCAGGTGGTTTTTTTGGCATCTTTGAGTATCTTAGGGACTGTATAAAATATGGGTGTTCTCAGATTTTTGCTGATCAAATAATCTGGAAGCTGTTTATCAATATGCCCATATTTCCAACCCCTATCTAGAATAGTTTTTATTTATTTCTGTATGTCTACTATGGGGTTTTGAGACAATATCCTATAAGTATCAGGGTCATCAAGGTGTGAATTTCTGAAATATAATAGCTTTTGTCCAGTACCACCATGGCACCCCCTTGTCAGCCCCCTTCAATATAATGTTAGGGTTTTTCTTAAGACTCACAAGTGCTTGTCTATGACACTTATTGACGTTGTTGTTACCTCTATATGCATTTTTACCAATAACCTTATCATGCTTTGCTTTCGCCTTTAATTCATGTATTTCTTTATCAACCAATTTCATAAATGTATTAATGCTGTGATCGCTAACAACAGGATTCAATAAGATTTTATATAAACCCAGCTCTTTCAGGGACCATTCTGACTTTTCAATACATTCTGTTGTGGATATTAAATTACTCTTCACTTTTTAGAATGCCAAATCTTCAGTTTGATATTACGATATAATCTATGTATCTCTATCTAATTCAAAAAGTCAATGTCCATCTTAGGGCAAAACAACAAGCCTTTGTTCAGCATACTTATTTCCTGTGTAGACAGCTCATGTGAAGATATATTTACCGCAGTGTCATTAACAACATTTTCTTTCTACATAAAGCTTATTTAATCCTGTTGTTAACGATCACAGCAATACATATAGAGGTAACAACAACGTCAATAAGTGTGATAGACAAGCACTTGTGAGTCTTAAGAAAACCCCTAACATTATATTGAAGGGGGCTGACAAGGGGGTGCCATGGTGGTACTGGACAAAAGCTATTATATTTCAGAAATTCACACCTTGATGACCCTGATACTTATAGGATATTGTCTCAAAACCCCATAGTAGACATACAGAAAGAAATAAAAACTATTCTAGATAGGGGTTTGAAATATGGGCATATTGATAAACAGTAGACATGTGCATGGCGAAAAAATTCGGTTCGGATCGATTCGGATTTTTTCGAATTTCGGTTCGGAGCGATTCGAATTCAGAAAAATTTGAATCAATTCGGTTCGGATTTGTTTCGGATTCATTCGGATTTGAATAAATTCGGCTGGATTCGGTTCAGTTCGGAAATTCTGAATTTTGGTAAGTGTTAGGTGGGATTAGACTAGTATTATGTACTGTACATTAGGTGTAACCCATAGCAGAGTGATATAACCTAATATACTGTACAATACCAGTGTAATACATGGCCATCCGAATCTACCGAATAAATCCAAAGTTATTCGGATTTATTCGGTAGATTCGGCACTATTTTAATTCGGAGATTCGGTTCGATCCGAATCTCCGAATTTACTGAATTTTACGAATTTCCAAATCGAACCGAACCGAATCGCACATGTCTAATAAACAGCTTTCAGATTATTTGATCAGCAAAAATCTGAGAACACCCATATTTTATACAATACCTAAGATACATAAAGATGCCAAAAAAAACACCTGGGAGACCTATAGGCCCCTAGTTATCAAGCCGTCAACCTCAAATACGCTGGAATTCCGCAGCGTATTTGTGGCGAGGCTGATTCGCCTTAGTTATCAAGCCCTAGACACCGGCAAAAGTAGAATTTAGTGACGTAAACTTCGATCCGCCGGACAAAGTCCGACACAGATCGATTTTTACGCCACTACAGATGTTCCGCACACAAGTTCGGCACAATCTGACTACTTTTGCTAGTTATCAAAAAACTAGCAGGTACGCTCGGCACTTTTCCGACCCAGCGTACCTGGTTTTCAAACCGCCGCCCTGGAGGCGGCGGATCCCATAGGAATCAATGGGAGTCTGACCATAGCGAAAGCTCATGTTCGCTGCTGCCCGACATCCCATTGATTCCTATGGGAGCTGTCTACACCTAACACCCTAACATCTACCCCGAGTCTAAACACCCCTAATCTGTCCCCCCCTACACCGCCACAACTAAATAAATGTATTACCCCCTAAACCGCCGCTCCCGGACCCCGCCGCCACTATACTAAATATGTTAACCCCTAAACCCCCGCTCCCGGACCCCGCCGCCACCTATATAAGACCTATTAACCCCTATCCTGCCCCCCCTACACCGTCGCCACCTATAATAAAGTTATTAACCCCTATCCTGCCGATCCCGGACCCTGCCGCAACTAAATAAATAGTTTAACCCCTAAACCGCCACTCCCGGACCCCGCTGCAACCTATATTAAACTTATTAACCCCTAATCTGCCCCCCTACACCGTCGACACCTATAATAAATTTATTAACCCCTATCATGCACCCCCTACACCTCCGCGACTATAATAAATTTATTAACCCCTAAACCTAAGTCTAACTCTAACCCTAACACCCCCCTAACTTAAATATTAATTAAATACATCTAAATAAATTTAACTCTTATTAACTAAATTAATCCTATTTAAAACTAAATACTTACCTTTAAAATAAACCCTAATATAGCTACAATATAAAATAATAATTTTATTGTAGCTATCTTAGGATTTATTTTTATTTAACAGGCAACTTTCAATTTATTTTAGCTAGGTACAATAGCTATTAAATAGCTATTAACTATTTAATAGCTACCTAGTTAAAATAAAGAGAAAATTACCTGTACAATAAAAACTAACCTAAGTTACAATTACACCTAACACTACACTATACTTAAATAAAATAATCCTATTTAAAACTAAATACTTACCTGTAAAATAAACCCTAATATAGCTACAATGTAATTAATAATTACATTGTAGCTATTTTAGGATTTATATTTATTTTACAGGTAACTTTGTATTTATTTTAGCTAGTTAGAATAGTTATTACATAGTTATTAACTATTTAATAACTACCTAGCTAAAAGAAATACAAAATTGCCTGTAAAATAAATCCTAACCTAAGTTACAATTAAACCTAACACTACACTAAAATTAAATTAAATTAGTTAAATAAATTAGCTACAAACTACAATTAAATTCAATTAAATAAACTAACTAAAGTACAAAAAATAAATAAAGCTAAGTTACAAAAAATATAAAAAATAAGTTACAAACATTTAAAAAATATTACAACAATTTTAAGCTACTTACACCTAATCTAAGCCCCCTAATAAAATAAAGCCCCCCAAAATAAAAAAAATTCCCTACCCTATTCTACATTAAATAGTTACCAGCTCTATTACCTTACCAGCCCTTAAAAGGGCCTTTTGCGGGTCATGCCCCAAAGAAAACAGCTCTTTTGCCTGTAAAAAATAACTACAACCCCCCAAACATTAAAACCCACCACCCACATACCCCTAATCCTGCCGCTCCGGATCTCCTCTTCGGTTCCATCGGTGGTTGGCTGCCTGAAGACGGCTCAAGGTAGGATGATCTTCAGGGGGGTAGTGTTAGGTTTATTTAAGGGGGGTTTGGGTTAGATTAGGGGTATGTGGGTGTTGGGTTTTAATGTTGGGGGGGTTGTATTTTTTTTACAGGCAAAAGAGCTGTTTTCTTTGGGGCATGCCCCGCAAAAGGCCCTTTTAAGGGCTGGTAAGGTAATAAAGCTGGTAACTATTTAATGTAGAATAGGGTAGGGATTTTTTTTATTTTGGGGGCTTTGTTATTTTATTAGGGGGCTTAGATTAGGTGTAAGTAGCTTAAAATTGTTGTAATATTTTTTAAATGTTTGTAACTTATTTTTTTAATTTTTTGTAACTTAGCTTTTTTTATTTTTGTACTTTAGTTAGTTCATTTAATTGAATTTAATTGTAGTTATTTGTAGCTAATTTATTTAACTAATTTAATGATAGTGTAGTGTTAGGTTTAATTGTAACTTAGGTTAGGATTTATTTTACAGGTAATTTTGTATTTCGTTTAGCTAGGTAGTTATTAAATAGTTAATAACTATTTAATAACTATTCTAACTAGCTAAAATAAATACAAAGTTACCTGTAAAATAAATATAAATCCTAAAATAGCTACAATGTAATTATTAATTACATTGTAGCTATATTAGGGTTTATTTTACAGGTAAGTATTTTGTTTTAAATTGGAATAATTTATTAAAGTATAGTGTAGTGTTAGGTGTAATTGTTACTTAGGTTAGTTTTTTTTTTACAGGTAAATTTCTCTTTATTTTAACTAGGTAGCTATTAAATAGTTAATAACTATTTAATAGCTATTGTACCTAGTTAAAATAAATTGAAAGTTGCCTGTAAAATAAAAATAAATCCTAAGATAGCTACAATATAATTATTATTTATATTGTAGCTATATTAGGGTTTATTTTAAAGGTAAGTATTTAGTTTTAAATAGGATTAATTAATTTAATAAGAGTTAAATTTATTTAGATGTATTTAATTAATATTTAAGTTAGGGGGGTGTTAGGGTTAGACTTAGGTTTAGGGGTTAATAATTTTATTACAGTTGCGGCGGTGTAGGGGGGGCAGGATAGGGGTTAATAAATTTAGTATAGGTGGCGACGGTGTAAGGGGGGGCAGATTAGGGGTTAATAAATTTAATATAGTTTGCGGCGGGGTCCGGGAGCGGCGGTTTAGGGGTTAAACTATTTATTTAGTTGCGGCAAGGTCTGGGATCCGCAGGATAGGGGTTAATAACTTTATTATAGGTGGCGGCGGTATAGGGGGGCAGGATAGGGGTTACTAGGTATAATGTAGGTGTCGGCGGTGTCCGGGAGCGGCGGTTTAGGGGTTAATACATTTATAAGAGTTGCAGCGGGGTCTAGGATCGGCAGTTTAGGGGTTAATAACTTTATTTAGTTGCGGGGGGCACCGGTATAGGGAGTAGAACAATAAAGTTAATGTGGCTGCTTAGTGACAGCTTGTCAATAAAGCTGTGAAAAAGCCGAAGAGCAGCGAGATCGGATGAGTGATAACTCTCACAGTCCGCTGCACATCACCCTGTACTTGGTGCGCGGCTTTTTGACAGATTTTTTGCTATCTTAGGCGAAATTTTTCAGGTCCGCGGCGGCGATGGTAGGCGAGCTCAGGTGGGCGTATTGGACCGGCGAAAGCAGGTAAAGTAGACACATTGATAACTAGAGGCCATAGTCTCCAGCGTGGAGTCAGTATACACTAACATTTCAAAATTCTTAAATAAAATACTACAGACAGAGGTGATCAAGATGTCATCATATTTAAAAGATATGGGGGACTTTATTAATAAGGCTGAGGATCTAGAATTGAGTTCTGACAAGTTTATTCTATACACTATGGACGTAAAAATTCTGTACACAGCAATAAAACATGAGATTGGTATAGGTATTATAACATAAATCCTTATTAAAAACAAAGGCTATACAGATTCCAAGTGCGACTTTATTGAGAATTTGCTTAGACTAGTACTCTACTGGAATTATTTTTTATTTCAAGATACGTGGTATGTCCAAAAGAAGGGCACTGCTATGGGATCCAATGTCGCCCCAGCATATGCCAACTTATTCATGAGTTTGAGGAATGTGTTGTCTATGAGAATAATATTTTTAGAGAAATGGGCGCTGTGTGGTGGCGCTTCATAGATAACGTCTTTGGCATATGGTGGGGTGACATTGGATCCCTAAACAGTTTTGCTAAGGAATTATATTCCACTGTGAGGGGTTAGAATTTTCTGTGACCTACAGTGAGGAGGCAGTATCTAGAAGAATAACACATTTGTATTTGATTTATATAACAAAGAGACTTATAGTTAGTGACATACGGCCTAAACGTAAAGCTGAACAAACTTATATTGGCAAAAAAGTTACGGGCAGTTAGCCGTGTCTTAATTGTGCAAGCAGTAACTCTATCATTAGAGGTGATTCCTATTATCACCCACATAATGGGAAAAAATACACCATCAATCATTTTTATACATGTGAATCAAAGTATGTGGTCTATTTGATCAAATGTCCATGTTCCCTTGTTTATTTAGGAGAGACCACCAGGAAGGTTAGGGACAGAATGAGCCAGCATAGGGCAAACATCAGATTTTCTGGAAGCACCACTGTCAGCATTTTATAGAAAAGGCACATAGGATAAGCCAGCTAAGATGGCAAGTTAGGCACATAGGATAAGCCAGCTAAGATGGCAAGTTAGGCACATAGGATAAGCCAGCTAAGATGGCAAGTTAGGCACATAGGATAAGCCAGCTAAGATGGAAAGTTAGGCACATAGGATAAGCCAGCTAAGATGGCAAGTTAGGCACATAGGATAAGCCAGCTAAGATGGCAAGTTAGGCACATAGGATAAGCCAGCTAAGATGGCAAGTTAGGCACATAGGATAAGCCAGCTAAGATGGCAAGTTAGGCACATAGGATAAGCCAGCTAAGATGGCAAGTTAGGCACATAGGATAAGCCAGCTAAGGTGGCAAGTTAGGCACATAGGATAAGCCAGCTAAGATGGCAAGTTAGGCACATAGGATAAGCCAGCTAAGATGGCAAGTTAGGCACATAGGATAAGCCAGCTAAGATGGCAAGTTAGGCACATAGGATAAGCCAGCTAAGATGGCAAGTTAGGCACATAGGATAAGCCAGCTAAGATGGCAAGTTAGGCACATAGGATAAGCCAGCTAAGATGGCAAGTTAGGCACATAGGATAAGCCAGCTAAGATGGCAAGTTAGGCACATAGGATAAGCCAGCTAAGATGGCAAGTTAGGCACATAGGATAAATTCAAAGGTAAATAAGTGTGTGAAGCGCTAAGGCTTAGCCCACCTGGCCAATCTACGAGTAACTGTCTCTTTCCCAGACAGTGAAAACAAACAAATGGTTACAATATGGTTTGTAGATGGCGCTATAAGCTATGGGAAAAACTCAATACTACACTACGATCTACTATAAGAATACACTTGAGACAATCTATAAATATATAGAATAATAAACAATTTATTCAGATGCTAAAAAATAAAAAGAATAACAACCACATATAATAGCACTTTAAAATCTATACGATTCAATCACAACTCATTCAGAATACACACTCATTCAAATGCAGGTTTAAACAATTCATGAATTAATATATAGACCCTTTGGTGATGTATAAAAAATTGATGTATAACAAATTGCTTAAAAAATGTCTTTTTCGGGTTAGTCGGTCTCCAGATAGAGTTTAGGATCTAAACATATATCGGGTGTTTCTACACACAGATCTCTTTTTGTAAAAAGATTTTACCCTTAATTCACACACAGTTGGTGTCTAATTTCTCCAAACAATCCTTTCTTTAGAGGGGATTTTTCCACAGTCAATTATTTCCTTAAGGGGTTTTTGTCCACAGTTAATTAATTAATTCTTGCAATTTTGTTTCTATTTGATACAACTCAGGCAAAGGTGCTTTGAGCAGAAAATATTACGATAGTGAAGGATAGATACTTAGATGTATGTGCACATTTATAACTTAAAACTTCCGTTGGCAAAGATGATATAGTTATAGTCTTACCGCCTTGGTGTAGCACTTGTCTCCAGGTACAGAGCTCTCACCTGCGGATTAGTCCGGTATTTCGGTTTGCGGCTTGTACTTTCCCCGGGAGTTCTCGCGCTGCTAGCAAAGCGCCTGACGTCACCGGGTCCGATCTGCTTGTCAACTCCTATATGGTGAGTGGAATACTTGCGCAAGTATTATAGATAATGTCCGTCTCTTCTCCAATGCCCTTTACTCACTCTCTGCACTTAGTACTTTGGTACGCAGAGTGGAGACAGGTCCGGGCTTACGTTTTCCAATTTCTCCAAATAGATCCACAGTATTTCTACGCGTTTCACCCCTTACAGACGGGGCTTTTTCAAGATACCATAAGGTGTAATAGTAAGGGGGTGATTTATGTTATCCAATGTTCATGCAATCTAATCTATATCGGAGAAACAACTAGAATGCTCAGGGATAGAATGCGAGAGCACCTCTGGAACATAGAGAAGGGGAAACTAGAAACTCATCTATACCAGCACTTTAGGGAAGTACACAAAAACAATTTACAAGATTTTAAATTCTGGGGATTGTGTAAAGTTAAGGGGGATTGGAGAGGGGGGGATTATGAAACTAGACTATTAAGAAAAGAAGCAGAAATGATATACAATTTTAATGCGTTATATCCATATGGACTGAATTCCGAAATAGAGATTGCACCTTTTTTATAACCAATTTTTTATAACCAATTTTTTATAACTTATTTCTTTTAGAAGAAATGGGATCCGTTTTAAATTTCTTGATAATTTTTTGATAAATTTTTTTAATTTTTTGATAATTGAAAGTTTTTTAAATAATATATATATTGATATCTAGTTTTTATAAATCAAATTATTTTATTAAATTATTGTTATGCCCTGTATTACCCATTGATCAGAATAGATACTATTATAATTAATATCCCTGTCATTGTAGTTAATTGATATATTATATTGAATTTATTTTAGAAGATATTATGTAAATATACTTTTTTGAGTTGTTAATAAAAGTAATGAAATTCTAAGACCCAACATTTTAGGAGACCCTTTTTTCTATTGAATAATATCGATAGTAGCAATAGAATAAATTTTACACACAGAAATAATCATGGAGGTTAAACAACACATGAGGTTGCCACTCGAAAAGAAACAGAGACATAATGAGAAAGGAAACAGTCAATCTTAATGACCCACCGGAAGTTACAGGTGTATTTAAGGCACAGGTGAGCAGAACACAGTATCTTGAAAAAGCCCCGTCTGTAAGGGGTGAAACGCGTAGAAATACTGTGGATCTATTTGGAGAAATTGGAAAACGTAAGCCCGGACCTGTCTCCACTCTGCGTACCAAAGTACTAAGTGCAGAGAGTGAGTAAAGGGCATTGGAGAAGAGACGGACATTATCTATAATACTTGCGCAAGTATTCCACTCACCATATAGGAGTTGACAAGCAGATCGGACCCGGTGACGTCAGGCGCTTTGCTAGCAGCGCGAGAACTCCCGGGGAAAGTACAAGCCGCAAACCGAAATACCGGACTAATCCGCAGGTGAGAGCTCTGTACCTGGAGACAAGTGCTACACCAAGGCGGTAAGACTATAACTATATCATCTTTGCCAACGGAAGTTTTAAGTTATAAATGTGCACATACATCTAAGTATCTATCCTTCACTATCGTAATATTTTCTGCTCAAAGCACCTTTGCCTGAGTTGTATCAAATAGAAACAAAATTGCAAGAATTAATTAATTAACTGTGGACAAAAACCCCTTAAGGAAATAATTGACTGTGGAAAAATCCCCTCTAAAGAAAGGATTGTTTGGAGAAATTAGACACCAACTGTGTGTGAATTAAGGGTAAAATCTTTTTACAAAAAGAGATCTGTGTGTAGAAACACCCGATATATGTTTAGATCCTAAACTCTATCTGGAGACCGACTAACCCGAAAAAGACATTTTTTAAGCAATTTGTTATACATCAATTTTTTATACATCACCAAAGGGTCTATATATTAATTCATGAATTGTTTAAACCTGCATTTGAATGAGTGTGTATTCTGAATGAGTTGTGATTGAATCGTATAGATTTTAAAGTGCTATTATATGTGGTTGTTATTCTTTTTATTTTTTAGCATCTGAATAAATTGTTTATTAGGCACATAGGATAAGCCAGCTAAGATGGCAAGTTAGGCACATAGGATAAACCAGCTAAGATGGCAAGTTAGGCACATAGGATAAGCCAGCTAAGATGGCAAGTTAGGCACATAGGATAAGCCAGCTAAGATGGCAAGTTAGGCACATAGGATAAGCCAGCTAAGATGGCAAGTTAGGCACATAGGATAAGCCAGCTAAGGTGGCAAGTTAGGCACATAGGATAAGCCAGCTAAGATGGCAAGTTAGGCACATAGGATAAGCCAGCTAAGATGGCAAGTTAGGCACATAGGATAAGCCAGCTAAGATGGCAAGTTAGGCACATAGGATAAGCCAGCTAAGATGGCAAGTTAGGCACATAGGATAAGCCAGCTAAGATGGCAAGTTAGGCACATAGGATAAGCCAGCTAAGGTGGCAAGTTAGGCACATAGGATAAGCCAGCTAAGATGGCAAGTTAGGCACATAGGATAAGCCAGCTAAGATGGCAAGTTAGGCACATAGGATAAGCCAGCTAAGATGGCAAGTTAGGCACATAGGATAAGCCAGCTAAGATGGCAAGTTAGGCACATAGGATAAGCCAGCTAAGATGGCAAGTTAGGCACATAGGATAAGCCAGCTAAGATGGCAAGTTAGGCACATAGGATAAGCCTGCTAAGATGGCAAGTTAGGCACATAGGATAAGCCAGCTAAGATGGCAAGTTAGGCACATAGAATAAGCCAGCTAAGATGGCAAGTTAGGCACATAGGATAAGCCTGCTAAGATGGCAAGTTAGGCACATAGGATAAGCCAGCTAAGATGGCAAGTTAGGCACATAGGATAAGCCAGCTAAGATGGCAAGTTAGGCACATAGGATAAGCCAGCTAAGATGGCAAGTTAGGCACATAGGATAAGCCAGCTAAAATGGCAAGTTAGGCACATAGGATAAGCCAGCTAAGATGGCAAGTTAGGCACATAGGATAAGCCAGCTAAGATGGCAAGTTAGGCACATAGGATAAGCCAGCTAAGATGACAAGTTAGGCACATAGGATAAGCCAGCTAAGATGGCAAGTTAGGCACATAGGATAAGCCAGCTAAGATGGCAAGTTAGGCACATAGGATAAGCCAGTTAAGATGGCAAGTTAGGCACATAGGATAAGCCAGCTAAGATGGCAAGTTAGGCACATAGGATAAGCCAGCTAAGATGGCAAGTTAGGCACATAGGATAAGCCAGCTAAGATGGCAAGTTTGGCACATAGGATAAGCCAGCTAAGATGGCAAGTTAGGCACATAGGATAAGCCAGCTAAGATGGCAAGCTATTGATCAGGTAGGACTACATAGAAATGAAACTGATAGGGAACAGAGAGAAATGCAATGGATTAATAGACTGGAAACATAAAGACCCAATGGTCTAAATAAGGAATATGATTTAACTGTATGTTTCTAACAATGTGAGTCTGTGAGATTAGATTAAACAATTTATAGGTTTTTAATAAAGCCAGTAATACCCAATGTATATGAAAGGAGCTGTAACCTGACTGTGTATGCAATAGCTTAATCAGAGTACATTTTTGTTTTTAAATGTTTATAAGCTTTTAAGGCACTGCCTGAATAAGATTTCTGTGTAAGGCATTTATAAATATATATATATAGTGTGTAAAGCTGTAATAGCATATAGAATCCAGCAGATGGCAGTACAAACTTAGAAATGAAATGTTTTGGCGCCTGAATGCCCTTTAAAAGCTGAGTGTAAAAAACGGTACAAGTTGTATGATTAAGGAGGCAACTCCGAAACGTCACTATGTAAATCTGTTACTAATAAATTAATTATTGTATTAAGTGCTGTGGACCATCCTTCCTGTTACATGTTACAGTTTGAGGATTTGGCATATTGTCCCCTGGTTTTCACGAGCACCCACTCTTTGGTGCTGTATCCACTGCTACATATTTTGAAAACAAATGAACGGTTCTCTCTTCAACAGAGGCCAAACCTCAAGACCCCTGAAAAAAACACAAGTTCTAAAATATTAATTGGTAATCTCACCTCTTGAGATTTCCAAACCCCTTGGGCTTTCAGAGATCCCCAGACAGCTCCCCAACCTGAAAGACTTGCATCTGTTGTGATCACAGTCCAGGTTGGACGAACAAAAGAGGCCCCTTGAACTATACAATGGTGATCTAACCACAAAGTCAGAGAGAGTAGAACATTGGGATTTAAGGATATTAATTGTGATATCTTTGTATAATCCCTGCACCATTTGTTCAGCATACAAAGCTGGAGAGGTCTCATATGAAAACGAGCAAAGGGGATCGCGTCTGATGCTGCAGTCATGAGACCTAAAACTTCCATGCACATAGCTACTGAAGGGAATGATTGAGACTGAAGGTTCTGACAAGCTGAAACCAATTTTAATTGTCTCTTGTCCATTAGCGACAGAGTCATGGACACTGAATCTATCTAGAAACCTAAAAAGGTGACCCTTGTCTGAGGAATCAAAAAACTTTTTGGTAAATTGATCCTCCAACCATGTCTTTGAAGAAACAACAATAGTTGATTTGTGTGAGATTCTGCAGAATGTAAAGACTGAGCTAGTACCAAGATATTGTCCAAATAAGGAAACACCGCAATACCCCGTTCTCTGATTATAGAGAGTAGGGCACCGAGAACCTTTAAAAAGATTCTAGGAGCTGACACTAGGCCAAATGGAAGAGCGACAAATTGGTAATGCTTGTCTAGAAAAGAGAATCTCAGAAACTGATAGTGGTCTGAATGAATCAGAAGATTAAGACATGCATCCTGTAAGTCTATTGTTGACATACTGTATAATGCCCTTACTGAACAAAAGGCAGAATAGCCCTTATAGTCACCATTTTGAAAGTTGGTACTCTTACAAAACGATTCAAAATTTTCATATCCAGAACTGGCCTGAATGAATTTTCTTTCTTTGGGGCAATAAATAGATTTGAATAAAACCCCAGACCCTGTTCCTGAAACGGAACTGGTAAGATTACCCCTGAAAGCTCCAGGTCTGAAACACACTTCAGAAAAGCCTGAGCCTTTACTGGATTCGCTGGGATGCGTGAGAGAAAAAATCTTCTCACAGGAGGTCTTACTCTGAATCCTATTTGGTACCCTTGAGAAACAATACTCTGAATCCATTGATTTTGGACAGAATCTGCCCAAATGTTTTTGAAGAATCTTAATCTGCCTCCTACCAGCTAAGCTGGAATGAGGGCCGCACCTTCATGCAGACTTGGGGGCTGGCTTTTATTTCTTAAATGGTTTGGATTTACTCCAACTTGAAGAAGGTTTCCAATTGGAACCAGATTCTTTGGGGGAAGGATTCGGTTTTTGTTCCTTATTTTGTCCTTAGGTCTTTTATCCTGAGGCAAAAAACTCCCTTCCCCCCAGTGACAGTTGAAATAATCGAATTCAACTGAGAACCAAATAACTTATTACCTTGGAAAGAAAGAAATAGTAATCTAGACTTAGAAACCATGTCAGCATTGTAATATTTGAGCCACAAAGCTCTTCTAGCTAAAAGAGCTAAAGACATAGATTTAACATTAATTTTGATAATATCAAAAATGGCATCACAGATAAAATGATTAGCATGTTGAAGCAAGCGAACAATGCTAGACAAATCAGGATCCATTTCCTCTTGCGCTAAGCTTTCCAACCAAAAAGTTGATGCATCTGCAACATCAGCCATGGAAATGGCAGGCCTGAGAAGAAATCCAGAATATAAATAAGTTTTCCTTAGATAAGATGCAAGTTTCCTATCTAAAGGGTCTTTAAAAGAAGTACTATCTTCCATAGGAATAGTAGTACGTTTAGCAAGAGTAGAAATAGCCCCATCAACTTTGGGGATCTTTTCCTAAAACTCCAATCTAACTGCTGGCAAAGGATACGATTTTTTAAACCTTGAAGAAGGAATAAAAGAAGTACCAGGCCTATTCCATTCCTTAGAAATCATATCAGAAATAGCATCAGGAACTGGAAAAACCTCTGGAGTAACCACGGGAGGTTTATAAACAGAATTTAAATGTTTACTAGTTTTAATATCAAGAGGACTAGTTTCCTCAATATCCAATGTAATCAACACCTCTTTTAACAAGGAACAAATATACTCCATTTTAAATAAATAAGTAGATTTGTCAGTGTCAACATCTGAGGAAGGATCTTCTAAATCAGATAGATCCTCATCAGAGGAGGATAATTCAGTATGTTGTCGGTCATTTGAAATTTCATCAACTTTATGAGAAGTTTTAAAAAACCTTTTACGTTTATTAGAAGGCGGGATAGCAGACAAAGCCTTCTGAATCGCATCAGCAATAAAATCTTTTATATTCACAGGGATATCTTGTACATTAGATATTGAAGGAACAATAGGCATTGTACTATTACTGATGGACACATTCTCTGCATGTAAACGCTTATCATGACAACTATTACATACCACAGCTGGAGATATAATCTCTACAAATTTACAACAAATGCACTTAGCTTTAATAGAACTGTTATCAGGCAGCAGGGTTCCAACAGTGATTTCTGAGACAGGATCAGATTGAGTAAAACAACATATAAAGCAAAATGATCAATTTCCTTATATGGCAGTTTCAGGAATGGGAAAAAATGCAAACAGCATAACCCTCTGACTTGAAAAAAGGCAAGAGACATCTAGGAATGGGGCTTTAAATAATTAAATTGTTTGGCGCCAAGTATGACGCACAATGCAAACTGAAGATTTATTAGCGATAACAACATCCTGAAATGATATACTCACGTCATTGAAGACACAACCTTGCGCAAGGAACTCGGCGTCAACTAAGACGCCGGAAATGACGAATTTGCATCATCAGACGTACCTTCGCGCCGAAAAAATTCTCGCACCAAGAATGACACAATAAACTTTGGCATTTTGCGCCCTCGCAAGCCTAATTTTACCCGCGAAATTTAAAGGGACACTGAACCCAAATTTATTTCTTTTGTGATTCAGATAGAGCATGCAATTTTAAGCAACTTTCTAATTTATGCCTATTATCAATTTTTCTTCGTTCTCTTGCTATCTTTATTTGAAAAAGAAGGCATCTAAGCTTTTTTTGGGGGGTTCAGACCTCTGGACAGCCCTTTTTATAGGTGGATTAATTTATCCACCAATCAGCAAGAACAACCCAGGTCGTTAACCAAAAAAAAAGCAGTCAATTGAGAAAAGATTATACCCCAGGTAAGATTTATTTTTCCTAAATATGTTTTTTTTTTCTCCCAAATATGAAACTGATAGTCTGCAAAAGGAAATATACATACACCTGACTCATGGCAAATATAAGTACAATACATATATTTAGAACTTTATATTAATGAATAAAGTGCCAAATCATAGCTGAGAGTGTCTTAAGTAATGAAAACATAGGGCCCGATCCGATATGCAGCGTCGCCCGCAAAAGCCGGCGACGCCGAATTTTGCGCGGGTTTGGTATCCTATATACAGCGTAACCTAGAAGTTACGCTCGTATATTTCTGCCTTCACCCGTAGTTTTTTGGGCCATAGGCAGGTATACCAAACCCGCGCAGTTTGGTATCCAATATACAGCGTAAGGACTTACGTGGCAAAAATGGAGAAATCTTACTCCATTTTCACCTCGCCACAAAATGCAGCTGTAGTAAGCCTTACGCTGTCTATTGGAGCCCCGTAACTCCCTAAACTAGCTGCTAAATAAAACCTAACACCTAACGCATGCGCAATGTCTATCTACCTGTCAACAGCGATCCCCCGCCACAATCCCTAATAAAGTATTTAACCCCTAAACTGCCGCTTCCGGACCCCGCCGCCACCTACATTAAAAGTATAACCCCCTAATGTGATCCCCCTACCCCGCCGCCAGCTATATTACCTACCCCCTAATGTGAGCTCCTACCCCGCCACCAGCTATATTAAAATTATTAACCCCTAATTTAATCCCCCTATACCGCCGCCAGCTATATTAATTACATTAACCCCTAATTTAATCCCCCTATACCGCCGCCAGCTATATTAAATTAATTAACCCCTAATCTAATCCCCCTACACCGCCGCCAGCTAGATTAAATAGATTAACCCCTAATCTAATCCCCCTACACCGCCGCCAGCTATATTAACTATATTAACCCTAATTATATTAGGGTTAATATAGTTAATATCGTTATTATATTATATATATATATATATATATATATATATATATATATTAAGTATAATAACCCTATCTAACTCTAATATCCCTAACTAAATTCTTATTAAAATAAATCTAATTAATATTAATATTATTAATTAAAATATTCCTATTTAAATCTAAATACTTACCTATAAAATAAACCCTAAGATAGCTACAATATAATTAATAATTACATTGTAGCTATTTTAGGGTTTATATTTATTTTACAGGTAACTTGGTATTTTTTTTTTTTAACTAGGTACAATAGCTATTAAATAGTTAATAACTATTTAATAGCTACCTAGTTAAAATAATTACCAATTTACCTGTAAAATAAATCATAACCTAAGTTACAAATACACCTACACTATTGATAAATTAAATAAACTAGAAATATCTAAACTAAAATACAATTAAATAAACTAAACTAAATTACAAAAACAAACACTAAATTACAAAAAATAAAAAAAGATTACAAGATTTTTAAGCTAATTACACCTATTCTAAGCCCCCTAATAAAATAATAAAGCCCCCCAAAATAAAAAAATGTCCCTAACCTATTCTAAAATACAAATGTTAACAGCTCTATTACCTTACCAGCCCTTAAAAGGGCCTTTTAGGGGGCATGCCCCAAAGAAATCAGCTCTTTTGCCTGTAAAAAAAAAAACACAATACCACCCCCCAACATTACAACCCACCACCCACATACCCCTACTCTAACCCAAACCCCCCTTAAATAAACCTAACACTACCCCCCTGAAGATCTCCCTACCTTGTCTTCACCCAGCCGGGCACAACTCTTCATCCGATCCGGGCGATGTCTTCAATCAAGCGGCAGAGAAGAAGTCTTCCATCCGGCGATGTCTTCATCCAAGCGGCAAAGAAGTAGTCTTCCATCCGGCGATGTCTTCAATCAAGCGGCAGAGAAGAGGTCCTCCATCGGGCGAAGTTTTCTTCCAAGCGGCATCTTCAATCTTCTTTCTTCGCTCCTGCGACGCGGAACATCCATCCGCCGCGACAACTTCCCGACGAATTAGGTTCCTTTAAATGACGTCACCCAAGATGGCGTCCGTCGAATTCCGATTGGCTGATAGGATTCAATCAGCCAATCAGATTTTTCTACCTTAATTCCGATTGGCTGATAGAATCCTATCAGCCAATCGGAATTTGACGGACGCCATCTTGGATGAAGTCATTTAATGGAACCTCATTCGTCCGGAAGTTGTCGTGCCAGATGGATGTTCCGCTTCGGAGGAGCGAAGAAAGAAGATTGAAGATGCCGCTTGGAAGAAAACTTCACCCCAATGGAGGACCTCTTCTCTGCCGCTTGATTGAAGACATCGCCGGATGGAAGACTTCTTCTTTGCCGCTTGGATGAAGACATCGCCGGATGGAAGACTTCTTCTCTGCCGCTTGATTGAAGACATCGCCCGGATCGGATGAAGAGTTCTGCCCGGCTAGGTGAAGACAAGGTAGGGAGATCTTCAGGGGGGTAGTGTTAGGTTTATTTAAGGGGGGTTTGGCTTAGAGTAGGGGTATGTGGGTGGTGGGTTGTAATGCTGGGGGGTGGTATTGTGTTTTTTTTTTTTTACAGGCAAAAGAGCTGATTTCTTTGGGGCATGCCCCGCAAAAGGCCCTTTTAAGGGCTGGTAAGGTAATAGAGCTGTTAACTTTTGTATTTTAGAATAGGGTAGGGACATTTTTTTATTTTGGGGGGCTTTATTATTTTATTAGGGGGCTTAGAATAGGTGTAATTGGCTTAAAAATCTTGTAATCTTTTTTTATTTGTTGTAATTTAATGTTTGTTGTTTTGTAATTTAGTTTAGTTTATTTAATTGTATTTTAGTTTAGATATTTGTAGTTTATTTAATTTACTGATAGTGTAGGTGTATTTGTAACTTAGGTTAGGATTTATTTTACAGGTAAATTGGTAATTATTTTAACTAGGTAGCTATTAAATAGTTATTAACTATTTAATAGCTATTGTACCTAGTTAAAATAAATACCAAGTTACCTGTAAAATAAATATAAACTCTAAAATAGCTACAATGTAATTATGTAATATCCCTTTAAGACATTCCACTCCCACCTTTTACCTGCCTATAAAACCTCACTTCCTGAACAGTACTTTGCTTGATTATTTTGTTTGTTCTTATTGGAATTTACTTCGCTGAAATCAAGTCACTCCTGCTTAGTTCATTCTTCACTCATTTGAGTAAATACTGAACTTTTGCCTACTGAACTTTTGCCTACTGAACTTGTTCTTTAAAAGTTCCTATTACCTAAGTGCTGCTTTCTCTACAAACGCTTATACAGCGCTGCCAAAGGATTTCACTGCAAAGATTGCCTGTCAGTCTCTCTCTCAAGTGCCGCTCCACTTACCGCCACAGCTTCACGGAGGATAATCTGAAGACCCCAGTCTCAGCTGATACATCATCTACTCCGGAAGGTACTATTCCTCAAGCTGCCAGAAACCGCTGAACGAACACACAGCCTGAACGGTACCGCAACTTACCCTCGCAGCACTCAGGAAGTGCTTATGAATCAATCCGCCATTACAGCATCCAAAGCTGCAACGAAACCCAAGCAAAGGCTAACGCAAGTATTCTCTCTGCTAAATATATTCTGACAAGTTGTTTCTAATATTGCATATGTAACGCTCCTTCACAGTCTCTGTTACAACAACATTCTACCTTAAGCTAACGAACTCTAACTTTGATCTAGCTATCTGCCATATTCCTATTTGTCTCAGTGTACTATTCAGACTTGCCCATCTGTATGTCTGAATAGAATCTTATTTAACAGTGTGAGTAGACTCTTATCAAAACGCTAGAACTATATTGCCAGGTTATAACTTGTATTTATAGGAAAAAGAGAAGATGCAGGCACTACTGTGGATAGCTTAAAAACAATGAGTCTTTATTTGAAAAGCCATTAAAAAATTAAACAGCTACAACCGCTGTAAAGACATGAGAAAAGGTACAAAAATCGACAGAGGCAAGGCAGGGTAGAAAAATAGACATAGAAAATTGTCTGACTAGTTTCGAGTACGGACTGTACTCTTATTCATAGACATGCAGAGAGGAGGCTAGACTCGCCTTTTAAAGGGAAAACTAGTGTCTGAAAATTCAGCTGATGTCCATTACTATTGATTGGGACATAAACTACAGTTAACCCCTCAAAGACAAGTCACGCCTAGTCTCTGTTGGAAAGGTTAAAAACAAAGAACGAAATTCTCAGATTATTGTTGTTATTTTAAACAGTTACACTCAATATCAGTTAGTGTTTTAATGGGTGAGACATGAAACAGAGACAGTTGGCGATCTATGTACAATGTCATAAGTGGCATTAGAAAATTATTGTTCTATTCATGTGTAATACATAGTTTATAGGAGCTGAACCATAGTTACATATGCCTTGTATCCTTATCTGTTACAATTAGGCAAAATTACTGTTATGCAAGATAGAGAACAGTATTAAGTAATTGTCCTATTATAGTTTTTCAAATTATAAGAAAATGTAAAACATAAACTTAGAGATATGCTAAACTAATGGTGGCATGAATATTGAATACACAGTGTCTAATAAACAATGTTAAATAATAATCCTGTTATGGATTTTAGGGTTATAAATTAATATAAAACATGTACTTAAAGATATGCTAAACTGGTGATGACATGTATGTTAAATGTACAATTCATATATACCCTAAAAAGTAATAAACCAATTCTAAATACAAGATTATATATTTTGGGGTATGAAAAGAAAAGAATGACACTAGGTAAAGAGTTAGATACTAGGAAAATACAAAGGTAATACATAGTGTATTTTATTTATTGCTTTAATTATCAATGAAAAAGTTGATATCGCATTCACGATTCATTCCTTTAGGAAAGCGTGTTTGCAATTTTAGCATCCAGAAGAGTTCTTTTCTCTCTAGGGACTTAAATTTGTTGCCCCCTCTGATAGATAGATTTACAATGTCAATTATTTTAATAGTGATATTAGCCTCATTAGAAAAATGTAAGCTATTAAAATGGTTCGCTACAGCAGAGTCTTTGTTATAATTTTTGATATCTCTGGCGTGTTCGTTATAACGCTTTCTAACTTCTCTAGAAGTTTGTCCTGTATATTGTAATTTACAGATATTGCATGTAAGGAGATATACCACAAAAGTGGTGCTACAATTGGCATAACAATCTATACTGTATTCTGTCCCTGTACTAGTGCTAGTGTATGTGTTCCCTTCTTGAATATGTGAACATTCTTTTCATTACTGAAGCTAACGTACAAGGGATATCTTTTTGCTGCGATAGCTAGCAGCTTACAGTCTTTTTTAAAAAGGTACACTAATTATCGACTACATTCACTTTGTGAAACATATTTTTGTTTCTTGGCAAGTGCAATGGCAGGGGTTAATTTAGACACCAATGAAATTCTTAGTTCAGATACACCACATACAAATAGAATATCAGAACATGAAGATTTTTTCAATTTAACTTCAAGACAAGAATACTTCAACACTATTTTTACAATGGAGGAGGCACATACAGATAATACTGAAATGAAAAAGCTATTTAGAACTCTGGAACAGTCATTAATCATGGACTTAAGATTAATGTGGGATGTTGTGGCCTTTGAAAAGTACATAGAAAGTAACAGAATACCCAGGGGGCTCCGCATAAGAAAGTATCCATCCTTCCAATTTGAAGATTCAGAGGACATGGAGGAGTGGAATGAGGCCCTCAACACGTGCTCTTTTACACTACTCAATATCCTTGTCAGAGTAAAAAATAAAAAAAGAGATAAGATAAAAGAAACCATTATGGCTCAAAAAAATGAACTTACATCACACAAAGGCCATCACACAAATGATAGAATCTATCTCTAAACAAGACAAGGAACAAGCTGAGAGAAAAGGCACAAAATTTCAAAGGGACAAAGAAGATTATGAACAACAGAGAGTGTACAACTGGGCAGCTTTGCGTAGACAGCAAAGAATAAATAAGAATAAGAATAGAAAAAACAAAAACAAACAACAAGCTACCATTCAAGACACAGAATCAAATGAACCCAAATCAATTCTAAAGAAAAAAGAAAAGAAAAAGAGAAAGGTGGCGTTTCACAACCCTCCTGAAGAAGAAACATCAGATTCTGAATCCTGTTTTTCAGGCACTTCCTATTCTTCCAACTGCTCTTCTCTTCTCTCCTCTTCCTCACCCTCTATCTCTCCATCCTCTTCTTGTGATTTTTTACAGGAGGCGGTGGATGCAGTGGACCCACGAGATCAAGAACAACCAGTAGGCTTGAAGACACGGTCGGGGAACCCCAAACAAAAAGGAAACGGAAAAGATGGAGACCAAAAAGGGAAAAACAAATCTACAAAGAAAGGACAATAACATCACATAATGCTCATCCAGAGGAACAAAGACAAAAAATGACTGTTTCCAATGATAATATTAGTGTGGTTAACCTCTCTAAATATACTCTTAAAAAAGAGGAACATCAGGTTTTGTCTAGGGGATTAGGATTTGCCCCTTCGGGCAATTTTTCATGTTTTAACACATTACTTGACATTAACAAGTTCATACGAAAATTAACCCTTAAAAGATTCTTTTCCCTTACAAATACTGACACTACCTCAGGAGATACTGTGAGAGACACACCCTTAAACGAACAGTCTCACACTGAAAATCCTATGCTGTCATTTGAGGATGCACAAGCCTTGGTCACACTCACAGATTTATTTAGTGGTGACCAAGAAAGTTATAAATCTAATAGGCTTGTCCATCCAAAAAGGACAGCATCGGATTTTTATCCTACTCAATATAGGGGGGCTATCATCAATTCTTACCAAAAACTAATTCAGGAAGATCTGTTTGAGTTAGAGAAAAAAAGTAATACCAATACTGCCGCCCATAATCTATCCTTTAGAGAACGACAAGCGATAAAATCACTTCAAGAAAACAAAGAGATTGTCATTAGAAGTGCAGATAAGGGCGGCAGTATTGTTATACAAAATAAAAAGGATTACTTTGATGAAGCTATTAATCAACTCAGTGATACTAACACATATAGATTACTCCCAGGCAACCCTATTTTTGTATATAAAAAGAAATTACAGTCATTAATTATGGAAGGGGTAACATTGGATGTCTTCAAAGAGAAAGACATAAAAAATCTAATTCCCTAACATCCCCTTACTCCTATTTTCTACCATGTCCCCAAGATTCATAAGGACCCCATCTCCCCCTCAGGGAGACCCATTGTTTCAGGGGTGGGGTCCTTATTTGAGCCTTTGGGGGCATGGTTAGATGAAATACTACAACCGATTGCAAAAAAACAACTTTCCTATCTAAGAGACAGTGCAAAGCTAATTGAAATCATGGACACTGTCTCTTGGAAAGAGAATTACACATGGGTGGTAATTGATGTATGCTCACTGTACACCAGTATCCCCCAAAATTTGGGGGTACAAGCAGTGGAATTTTTTCTCCAAAGAGAGATGGAATTAAATATTTATACTAAGCAATACAAAGGAGATGTGTTAAAATTCCTATTATCACATAACTATTTCTGGTTTGATGGCTGTTTTTATAATCAAGTATGTGGTACCGCCATGGGGGCAAAGTTTGCCCCTGCCTTTGCAAACTTATTTGTCTCCTGGTGGGAGTTATCACATATTTACAACACTCAAAATCCATGGCTTGAGAATATCTTAATATATACTCGCTATATTGACGATTTGTTGCTCATTGTCAAAAAACCTTTAAATGATATAGAATTTAATAACTTTATAGAATACATCAACACTAATCCATTCAATTTACGATTTACAGGAATATACAACACACAAAGAGTAAATTATTTAGATCTAACATTGGAGATAGTTGAAAACTGTATTGTCACCAGTACCTATCGCAAGGAGACTGCAGGTAACACGATACTCTATGCAACGTCACAACATCCTACACATTTGATAAAGTCCATTCCACGTAGTCAATTCATTAGGTTACGAAGAAATACTAAATCAGACGATATCTATGATACACAATCACTTGAGTTGAAGAATAGACTTACTAGTAGAGGATACAATGTCAATAGTCTTGAAAAATGTAGGAAGGAAATCAGAAAATACAACACAGATACTAACATGCATAAGAATAAGGCAAAAAAGAAAGAATCTAACTTTAAAGAAGCAATTGTTTTCACCACAGCATATTCCAAACAGTACAATGATATTGTAAAAATTATGCAAAAACATGCACATATACTTTCAGGCGATGATATCCTCAGACCCTTTATCAACAATATCAAATATGTTCCCAAAAGATCAAAAACCCTAGGACAGGCCATATCACCTAGCCTAGTCACCAGAAATAAAAGAAAGGAACACAACTGGCTGACACAAAAAGGAAATTACAAATGTGGTAGTCGCAACTGTAATATGTGTTCACATATTCAAGAAGGGAACACATACACTAGCACTAGTACAGGGACAGAATACAGTATAGATTGTTATGCCAATTGCAGCACCACTTTTGTGGTATATCTCCTTACATGCAATATCTGTAAATTACAATATACAGGACCAACTTCTAGAGAAGTTAGAAAGCGTTATAACGAACACGCCAGAGATATCAAAAATTATAACAAAGACTCTGCTGTAGCGAACCATTTTAATAGCTTACATTTTTCTAATGAGGCTAATATCACTATTAAAATAATTGACATTGTAAATCTATCTATCAGAGGGGGCAACAAATTTAAGTCCCTAGAGAGAAAAGAACTCTTCTGGATGCTAAAATTGCAAACACGCTTTCCTAAAGGAATGAATCGTGAATGCGATATCAACTTTTTCATTGATAATTAAAGCAATAAATAAAATACTGTCAGAGTATATGAATATTATGATGAATATTACATATGTATACATATATATGTATATTTTATACACTGTATATGTTAGATGAGACCTCAGGATTAATTGAACATGAGTTTGTTTAACACCACAGGGGGTCCCAACCCCCTTACCAGATGGGTTAGCTGGATGAATACACGTTTATCAGGATTGAAAATCAGCATAGCTTTTGAAGTACCACCTCCTATGGTGTAAAACACACAAACATTTTTTTTTTCCTACTCAATTGACTATATATGCAGAGTTTTATAACTCCCAAAACATTTGGTGAGAGAAAAGAATGTGTTCAAGGACCCCTCTGGAATTTGTCACCTAAGTTTGTGTGTTGCAAATACACAGATAGGGGGAAGGTGACACAGATAGAGTTGGATGCATTTTGCAAGGGGAACAATACCAGTTTTCCATGTATGTTTGGAATGATTCATGATATATATATATATATTAAAATTAAGCACATTGTATTAGGTGGATGATTGCTGCAGGGGATATTTATATAGGAAATAAATTCAGAATTAGTATAGATTGAATGACCATTTTGGTAATCCCTTATTTGAAGTGCATATATATATATATATATATATATGTTTTGAAAACACAAAAGATCTTACTTAGCCTCTGTGTTTTTAAGAATATAAATAAATACTTATGGACCATACACATACTAATGATTGGATCATCTCTAATAATTATTTCTATTTTTATTGCAGACAACCATTGGTCATGAGCATCAATCTTAGAAAGAGACGGAATGCCGCATGAAATGAATTAAGTCATATCATATAAACATACAAATAAATGTTTATAAAGTTTCACATACATCTTTTAAAATATAGTGAGATGAAAATATGGAAGTTACTTTGATGTGATATGACTATGAGATATATATTTGATGTGATATAACTATGAAATATAAGTTATTTTAATATAATGTTAGATATGTGATGTTTCATATCAAAATGATCAGAAAATTCATTAAGATATAACTTATCCAAAACAAATATTATGAATAGTTGTCGCAGTAAATTATGATAAAATTAATAACCATTTCATAGAAATACTGACTTAAGTTGTTTCAAATGTTGCTGTGGCTGTTTGTGCTGCCACCTGGTGTTATGTTGCGAGAACTACAGCCAGAAGGTTCTCTCTGGCTGTTAAAAATGAAATTTCCAAGGGCCAATCCGATTTAGACTTCCCAGATAACCAATGGGAAGGTCAGCTCCCGCAGGGCCACCCACAATTTACCAGTGATGGGAAAACCAAATAAAAAGTGAATGCAATGGAGAGAAAGGGACAGATTTTGCTGACTTGAATGATACATTGCTGGGCGTCCAAAATACACTCATTCTAAACAAGCTGATCTACCTTCTTCTCATTGATTGCGATATACACTTATTGGTGATCTGAGGTAAAATAATTCCTACCAAGGAATAATCGGATATCGACTGCTTTTTACTTTGGTAACGTATTCAAGGTTTTGTAAGATAAGTTATATGCATAGTTAATTTGTATTTAATAGATTTAAAGAAACAGTGTGTTTTAGTTAGCATTTCACAGCCTATATATATATTGTTTAAATCTGTGTCTGATTGGCTAAGTAACTCATCTATACAAGTTCTGATATTGTCAGTTAATTTTGTATTAGGATAAATTGCAATTAAATAGCAGAATATATATTATCCTATTGTTTTATAAACACTGTTTAGAATTGTATTGCTTGGATGTTAAAGGTTTTTAGTCCCATTGTGTTAAATAATTAAAAGGCTGAATTGTGAAGGTATATTTTTCTGGGTTTTGTAAGAAGGATAGCATATCTTAAGAGTTGGTTTTAACGCATATAAATTTTGTTTCATTTCCTTTTATTGCAAATATACTTCAATATGTTTATGGATATTAACTAAATAAAAGAATTCAGGTATTTATATTAATTGTATGGTCTAGTAGATGCATGGTTAAGTAGGGCTTCTATTTTTTTTTATTTTATTGTGTTTGCAACCCTGCCATAAACTTATATATTATTTGGATAGCACTACTAAGATTTTCATAAATATACTGACATAATAATTGGAGGCATTGCATGAGATTTAATAATATCCATCATAATTGATATAATATATTTGTAAGTAAACAGAAATTATTATAAAAGAGAAAAAAAAATAAAAAAAAAAAATTCATATTTCGATATTAATATTTTGAAGATATATTTTTTTTTGAAAAGTTGAAATATTAATTTTCATATTTCGAGATTGACATTAATATCTTGAAATATTATTAAAGATTAATTTTGAAAAATTAATAAAAATATTAATTTTTCATATTTCAATATTAGTCAAAAATATTAATTTTTCATATTTTCAAAGTTAATCAAAAATATTAATTTTTCATATTTCGGAATATTAATTTTTCATATTTCAAAATTAATAATATTTTTTTTTTTTTTGAAATATAAAATTTTTTCTCTCTTTTTATTGGCAAAAATTGTATTAGCATTTTAGTTAAATAAATACTAAACCAATACAATAATGTCTGTAGCCAGAAGTGACTCATTTAATTCTATACATAGCAATGAAATTGGTCCCATAACCATACCTATTACTAAAGGTCAGGTCCTTAAGAAAGATATCTTAAGTTACCTTAAAGGGAAGTTTAATATTGCGGGTGAATTAAATGATTTTATGGATATGCTTGAAACTAGGGCTAAAAATATTACCGTTAATAATAATATGTGGAATGAAGAGAATGAATTCTTCCAGGAATTATTAATGATTAATCAATGCGAAGCTCCCAAAAAGCGAGACGAACTAATACTAAAATCCTGGCCCCTTTTAATATGCATAATTGACGAAATGTCGTTTTGTGTCACAGACAAACGATTGCAAATACAGGAGCTAGAAAATAGTATTCGTTCCTCGCGCAGACGCGAAGAGGGTTTAAAAATAGCCAAAAATAAAATGGATGAATTTGCCCAAAACCTAGCCACCTTAGATAAGCACAATATGGACTTAATCGCGCAGATACAAGATTTAAATAAACAGCTTGCGCAAAGCCAGAGAGAACTAAGCGATTTAAAAAGGTCATATCGCCATAATGAAAACCCCTATATTAGCAATGAGAATAATACAGATAATGCTAACTCCTTTAGCGAACGCGTCAGGGACGAGGTACGAAAATATATAGAACAACATAGACAAATGACCCCTAACGGGTCAGAAGTAGATTTCCCAAATAGACAATCCCCTCAGGATGTAAATCCAGAGGACAGCTGTAGTGCAGCTGATGCGGGGGAGGGAAACTCTAACAGAGAATCCCAAAATAAGTCTGATAAAGTCTATGATTCCCATAAAATAATCACCTTCGTACAACGCGCAGTACCTATATTCTCCAATAAGGGAACAACATCTGTAATTGATCATTTACAGGCTTTTGAAAATGCGTTAGCTATAATGAATGTTACAAGTGAGAAATTGAAAATTGAATTTCTGCCTTGGGTATTTGACAGTAAGCATCACAAATTCTTTGCTTCACTAAAGGATATGAATATTCATTCCTGGAATGGGGTAAAACAACAATGCAGAAAAGAATTCGGGCAATATCGCACTAAAACTGCCGCGAAAATAGCGGTATATGGTTTAAAGTGTCGTGCGAATCAGAGTCCAGTCGAATTCCTTTCTGTATTGAAAAATGCGTACAGTATGGCTGAAGATAATCCCAGATTTGATGGCTCAGAATTTGTAAATTTATTTTTTTGAAGCACTACCTACACCCATCAAAATTAACTTAGCTAGAGATTTTGATGAGGACTGCTCATTGGAATGGCTGATCAAAGAGAGTACAAAATTATACTCTATTCAGCAATCCAGTGAACAGGGGGTTAAAAAGGAGTCAAAACCCAAAATTGTGGCAGAAACTAGGGTATCACCTAGCCCCCTCAATTTGGAGTCTAACAAGAGGACTTATGCAGAGGTGGCCAGTCAAAACAGGCCATCTCCACAGAGGTTTAATTCTGCCCCTCCCCCTACACAGGTTGAGGTGCAGGGAGACTATAACCAAAGTGGGGGACATAATCAGGTGAATAATTACTCACAAAGAGAATACTCACCAAATAATTGGTATCCGCGCAAGGGTAGATACAATAAACGGCGAAGATATTCTCAGGGTAACCAGACACCCCAGGTATATAATGCTCCCCAAAATATTAATACTGAACAAGCTGAACCCCAGGGGCAACCACGCCAGAATAGAAATAGTGTCCCTGATTCTGAGGGAACGCAATGGTCCAGGAATCAGTACAATGGGGCACCAAGAGATAGGCCCAGGGGTAGAGGTAACTTGTACAATCAGGTAGATATGCTGTTTACCCAATTAAATCGGTTGAGCGAACAAATCGCTAATATGAGTCAAAAATCTACGGCTCAGCAACCGAACAATACTTTTTTAGGGGTACAGCCAGTGGTCAGCAGTGGACCACAGGCACAGTCATAAATACTGCAGTATCACCTGAAGGGGAGGGGAGAGATATACAAAATGTAGTAATAAATATCAATGATACTAATCATGTTATCTCCCCACAGACCGGAAACGGACAAATTAGCTGTGACAATGAGCGACATCAGCCGGAAAAAGTTAACAAATCTCTTCCTTTGCAGCTCTCTCTTAACCTTGTTTCCACAGATGCAGTACAAAAGAATCCAGCCGACCCTGTCATAGAGGAAACAGGTAGGTATGAAGCTTCTTCTGCATCGGAAAGCATGGCAAACTCAGGTAATACGTGGCGAAGCCCACAAATGTATGAGAATGCAAATTTTATGTGTGAAATGATAGAAACTGCAGGAAGATATTATGTACTAGTTGAGCTGCAAGATTCAGTCTCCAACCCTATCAGGGGATTAATTGACACTGGGTCACAGGCAACTATCTTATCCCACAGGTACTACACACAGCTAAATGAGCTAACACCCCACAAACCTAAAATAAAAGAATTTGACGGTTCTCTAATAGGTGTTGGAGGTGACTCCCTAAAAGTTTACGGTACTGCCTGGTTAAAATTTAAATTGGGGAACAGGGTCATAAGACACCCTGTCATTATAGTGGATCTGCCAACTGATCGTTTAATTATTGGTAGTGATCTCCTGAAACGATTAAGCACCATAATTGATTGCATAAATAATGTAATTTGGTCGCAAGTTAAACGGCCTATCAATTATGAAAAATCTGGTATATCTCACGCCCGACATAGCTGTCACGTGGTGGAAGAGAAACCAGATGCTGTGGAGATTCATTTCAGGAATAACTCTGCACCTGAAATCACTATTCTACAAATAGACGATCAGACTCCTTTTAGTGGCTCTGATGGTAATACTTTTAAAATTTCGCCTGGAAAGATAGCGAATATTTCCCTAGATGGCGATGTATTAACCATATCACTCCACAAGGGGGATCATAAAATCCCTAAGGGGGGAGGCCACACTCAATACCTCACAGGGATTGAGAGAGTTAAAGAGGATCTATTTATCCCTATACAAGTGCATGACCTTGGTAAAACCGAGTATGCTAAAATAAACTTAAAACAGGAAGCTAGCTATATAAGCGAAGGTTTATTAGCGCAAATAGCTGAACCTAAAGTGATTAAATATCTTTCTCCCCAAGACCACTGTGTCAACGGCCTGGATGACAGGTCTGAAAGCTATAACATCACAGCTAAGTGCTTATTATCTATCTCTATTGGTAATAAGTCAGTGAAGCACCTGTTTTTAGTTTTAAATACTCCCCATAATCAAATATACATTGGCAATGATATCTTACATAGATATGCCATACAAATAGATCTGATTAATTCTTGCCTTTGGAGCAGGTTAAAGGGGGACCCTGAAGTATTTCAGGATGAAAATGCAGCCCTAAAATCAAACCAGCAATTGCCATATGCTGTGAATATGCAGGTATCTAGCGATGTTATAATTCCTGCTGGGGCTGATAAATTTCTTTTACCCTTACAGGTAAAGAGAGGTCAGAAATTAAAAACTTCTGAAACACTAATTTGCCTCTCCCATAGAATACAAAATCTGGGTGTCACAGTGACTTACACTCCTATGGTGAATATTGGAACTGTTCCAATACATATTATTGTGCATAACATGACCCCACAGGATATAACATTATCCAAGGGAACTACCATAGGATATGCACTGGAATCAAGTTATTACACTTTTGGATTCCAGAATAATGTAATTGGGCTAATACCTGAAGGATACCTAACTGAAGAACAATTAATAGAACAATCCTTTGCATCTATGCCAGAGGGTCTATTTAATGTTCAATCTATTTATCCCTTCAGCTCAGAGGAAGGCATCTGTAAAATTGAAGAAGCCTCTCTAGTGTTTGATCAGCCAATCAAACAGCAAGATTACCCCAATACCCAGAGTCATGGGAGCAATGTAAATTATAATCAAGGGGATCTCACCTCTAGACTGGAAGAAGCCTATGAAATAGGACAGCCTGAAATCTTTCCAGGATTTCAGCAAATAGTCAAAGAGCAAATATCCTTAGCTAATGGCTGTTCCAGCGATGATGAACGCCAACAGCTGCGAGAACTCCTGATGGAGTACAAGGATATTTTTGCTAAGGATTCTTATGACTGTGGTACTACAGACTTGCACATTGCAAGAATACAAACAGATCCCGATGCACCACCTGTATTTGTCAAACAATACAGACTTCCCTTAGCCTCATATGATTCTCTTGCAGAGATCATAAGGAATTTGGAAGAAAGAGGTATTATCAGACAGGTGCACAGCTCTTATAATAATCCTATTCTAGGTGTCCTTAAGCCCAATGGACAATGGCGTTTGTGTGCTGACTTAAGACAGCTAAACAAACGAGTATACATGTCTGGCTGGCCTGTACCATACATTGACCAGTGCCTAGCACAAATGCAGGGATCCAAAATATTCACTGCCATTGATTGTGCACAGGGATATTGGACCATAAAGGTACATGAAGAGGACCAATATAAGCTAGCATTCTCCTTCCAAAAGATTCAGTATGCATTCCAGAGACTTCCATTTGGATACATAAATTCTGGACATGAATTTGCTGTATTCATGCATAAGGCTATGCCTGACGCACTGGAAAGGGGGACCTTATCTTATGTTGATGATGTTTTAATCAAAAGCACAGACTTTGAAAAACACATCGCAGAGCTTAAACACGTCCTCAGCCAACTTAAAAGGGCAGGTGTCAAATTATCCCTGCAAAAAGCTCAATGGTGCCGCACTCGTGTAAACTTCTTGGGACATGAAGTTACCTCTGACGGATTAAATCCCCAGAAGAAAAAGGTGGAAGCGATAGTGAATTCTAAAAACCCAACTAACTTAAAGGAATTGAGATCATTCCTGGGTATGACGAATTATTCTCGCAAATTCATTGATAATTATGCGGAATTAGCTAAACCACTACTACTTCTTCTAAAGAAAGATGTGAAATGGCACTGGAGTGAGTCTCAAGAGACAGCCATCAGAGAGCTGAAGAGAAAACTCACTCAAGCACCTTGCTTAGCGTACCCTGAAGGTGGTAAACCTTTCTTCTTAGAGACAGGTTACACAGATATAAGCATGAGTGCTGTGCTATACCAAAAGCATGATAATTTGAACAAAGCCATTGCTTATGCGAGCAAAAATCTATCCCCAGTAGAAATAAAATTTAGCGATTGCGAAAAAGCCCTCTTATCTACCGTATGGGCCTTACAAAATTTCCGCAGCTATATACAGGGCGAGAAAATTATTGTGGAAACAGCCCACCAGCCTTTGCTATATTTGCAAAGTGAGAGAATAAGAGATGGGAATTTGTCTAATAGCCGCATAACAGCTTGGACTCTTTCCTTACAAGGCTGGCCCTTAGAAATTCGCTACAAGCAGAATAAAAAGAATCCAGTCGCACAAGGGCTTGCTGAGCTCCACGACTGTACTGCTAGAGATCCTGGGGAAGAATTATCAGAAGATGATTTTCTGGAGGAACAATTGCTTTCCCCATATAAAATGTACAATGAGGAAAATTGCCAAACATTACCTTGGGTGTATGTTGATGGTTGTTCTTACCATGCCACTATTGATAATGAGCGCAGATTAGTCGCTGGCATTGGTATAACTGGGGCAAATGGATTCCCAAATATATCTATAGGTTTCAACATTGGACCAAGATCCAGTCAAGTTGCAGAACTAACTGCTGTTTTCAAAACCATTGAAATGGCTATTGAACATGGTATTCATGAATTTGTGATCATAACTGACTCAAATTATGTGCGTGACAGTTTTGTTGAATACCTGCCAACTTGGAAAAGAAATGGCATGCAGAAAAGCAATAACAAACCAGTCAAGCATGGCAAGTTGTTCTGCGAGATTGATAATCTGGTAGTATCCAATGATTTAACCATACACTGGAAAAAGACCAAGGGTCATTCCAGAGTTCTAGGTCCTGATAAGGAAGGCAATGACCTTGTGGATTCATTAGCCAAACAAGGAGCCATAACTGGAGAACTCCTTAATATTGACCACTTAATGGGTGCAATTCAGGTAGAAGCCATTACCAGAAACCAGGCAAAACAACAGAGTGAGCCTAACTTGGTACAATGGAGTCAGGATTCTCCTAGTGAGGACCTGATCACTAGTCAAAAAGAAGACCCCATTGTAGGCATCTTCTATAAACACATAGAAGATCCTGAAAGCAACCCCATCTCAAAAGATGATTGTATTGGCAAAGAAGATCTGAGAATCTTAATACAATCTAAATCACAATTCAAGTTACAGGATGGTTTGTTAATTAGAACCTCCAAAACTGGCATCCAGCAGTGGGTAGTACCCACCAAGTTCAGAGGTCTAATGCTTCAACATGCCCATGATGCTCCCACATCTGGTCATCGGGGTGCCAAACTCACGTATGAAATATTGCGTGATTATGCTTTTTGGCCACACATGTTGAAAGATGTTCAAACCTACTGTCAAGGGTGTTTAATCTGTCCACAGTTCCAACCCACTGCACCAACGCATAGAGCGCCATTGCAGAAAAGGGGGATGGTAATGCCATGGTCAGATATACAAATTGATTTTATTGGCCCAGTAACAAGATCATCAAGAGGTAACAAATACATGTTAACCGTGACATGCCTGTTCACTAAATGGGTAGAATGCATTAGTGCACCTAACAATAGTGCTGAAACATGTGCAGCATTGCTCATCAACCATGTGTTTTCAAGATTTGGTTTGCCCCAAAGAATCGAATCAGATCGGGGGACCCACTTCACTAGCGAAGTGATGACGAAAATGTGGAAAATACTAGGGGTTAAAAGAAAGCTCCATATTGCTTATAGAGCTGCCTCAAGTGGTGGTGTAGAGCGTTACAACCAATCCATTGTTAAAATCCTCAAAAAGTTTGTGAGTGAAACAGGTAAAGACTGGGATGTAAAACTACCTCTAGTCTTAATGGCATTAAGAGCAACTCCAAGTAGTGCTACCAAGATATCACCTTTTGAACTGATGACTGGTAGAAGAATGGTTCTACCTCAGCATCTACTGTACCGTACATCAGACCAAAACTTGATACACATCAAAGATACACATCAATATGTGGAAAACCTAAGGAAACACCTGCAACATGCCTTTGCATTTGCTCAAAGGAATTTAGAAAGAGCCGCAACTGCCACTAAAACCTATTATGATCTCAAAACGTCCAAAAAGGAATATGAAATAAATGATAAAGTTTATCTTTATAACTTTGGGAGAGATCAGGTTAGGGAGAAGAAATTTCTTCCCTCATGGAAAGGTCCTTTCGTCATTACTGACAAAATATCTCCAGTGGCCTATAAAATACGGATCCCCAAAAATGAAAGTTTCATAGATAAATGGGTCCATATCAATCAATTGCGAGCGTGTCATCCCAGATCCCAACTACAAGTCATAGAGGGAGAATGAAGTGTCATATCCCCAAATGAACTAGAGACATACTATAGTTTAAAGGTGCCCAACTGATAAACATGAAGGCTCAAAATAACAAACTTTCTACATAAGAGACTGTCTATGAGATATACGGTTGATCCTCATCAAATACCACTGACTTTAAGCCAATTCAAATACATGTGTCCTACATCTATTTGAAGTTGGAAGGGGGATTTATGTCAGAGTATATGAATATTATGATGAATATTACATATGTATACATATATATGTATATTTTATACACTGTATATGTTAGATGAGACCTCAGGATTAATTGAACATGAGTTTGTTTAACACCACAGGGGGTCCCAACCCCCTTACCAGATGGGTTAGCTGGATGAATACACGTTTATCAGGATTGAAAATCAGCATAGCTTTTGAAGTACCACCTCCTATGGTGTAAAACACACAAACATTTTTTTTTTCCTACTCAATTGACTATATATGCAGAGTTTTATAACTCCCAAAACATTTGGTGAGAGAAAAGAATGTGTTCAAGGACCCCTCTGGAATTTGTCACCTAAGTTTGTGTGTTGCAAATACACAGATAGGGGGAAGGTGACACAGATAGAGTTGGATGCATTTTGCAAGGGGAACAATACCAGTTTTCCATGTATGTTTGGAATGATTCATGATATATATATATGTTTTGAAAACACAAAAGATCTTACTTAGCCTCTGTGTTTTTAAGAATATAAATAAATACTTATGGACCATACACATACTAATGATTGGATCATCTCTAATAATTATTTCTATTTTTATTGCAGACAACCATTGGTCATGAGCATCAATCTTAGAAAGAGACGGAATGCCGCATGAAATGAATTAAGTCATATCATATAAACATACAAATAAATGTTTATAAAGTTTCACATACATCTTTTAAAATATAGTGAGATGAAAATATGGAAGTTACTTTGATGTGATATGACTATGAGATATATATTTGATGTGATATAACTATGAAATATAAGTTATTTTAATATAATGTTAGATATGTGATGTTTCATATCAAAATGATCAGAAAATTCATTAAGATATAACTTATCCAAAACAAATATTATGAATAGTTGTCGCAGTAAATTATGATAAAATTAATAACCATTTCATAGAAATACTGACTTAAGTTGTTTCAAATGTTGCTGTGGCTGTTTGTGCTGCCACCTGGTGTTATGTTGCGAGAACTACAGCCAGAAGGTTCTCTCTGGCTGTTAAAAATGAAATTTCCAAGGGCCAATCCGATTTAGACTTCCCAGATAACCAATGGGAAGGTCAGCTCCCGCAGGGCCACCCACAATTTACCAGTGATGGGAAAACCAAATAAAAAGTGAATGCAATGGAGAGAAAGGGACAGATTTTGCTGACTTGAATGATACATTGCTGGGCGTCCAAAATACACTCATTCTAAACAAGCTGATCTACCTTCTTCTCATTGATTGCGATATACACTTATTGGTGATCTGAGGTAAAATAATTCCTACCAAGGAATAATCGGATATCGACTGCTTTTTACTTTGGTAACGTATTCAAGGTTTTGTAAGATAAGTTATATGCATAGTTAATTTGTATTTAATAGATTTAAAGAAACAGTGTGTTTTAGTTAGCATTTCACAGCCTATATATATATTGTTTAAATCTGTGTCTGATTGGCTAAGTAACTCATCTATACAAGTTCTGATATTGTCAGTTAATTTTGTATTAGGATAAATTGCAATTAAATAGCAGAATATATATTATCCTATTGTTTTATAAACACTGTTTAGAATTGTATTGCTTGGATGTTAAAGGTTTTTAGTCCCATTGTGTTAAATAATTAAAAGGCTGAATTGTGAAGGTATATTTTTCTGGGTTTTGTAAGAAGGATAGCATATCTTAAGAGTTGGTTTTAACGCATATAAATTTTGTTTCATTTCCTTTTATTGCAAATATACTTCAATATGTTTATGGATATTAACTAAATAAAAGAATTCAGGTATTTATATTAATTGTATGGTCTAGTAGATGCATGGTTAAGTAGGGCTTCTATTTTTTTTTATTTTATTGTGTTTGCAACCCTGCCATAAACTTATATATTATTTGGATAGCACTACTAAGATTTTCATAAATATACTGACAATACACTATGTATTGCCTTTGGATTTTCCTAGTATCTAACTCTTTACCTAGTGTCATTCTTTTCTTTTCATACCCCAAAATATATAATCTTGTATTTAGAATTGGTTTATTACTTTTTAGGGTATATATGAATTGTACATTTAACATACAGGGAGTGCAGAATTATTAGGCAAATGAGTATTTTGACCACATCATCCTCTTTATGCATGTTGTCTTACTCCAAGCTGTATAGGCTCGAAAGCCTACTACCAATTAAGCATATTAGGTGATGTGCATCTCTGTAATGAGAAGGGGTGTGGTCTAATGACATCAACACCCTATATCAGGTGTGCATAATTATTAGGCAACTTCCTTTCCTTTGGCAAAATGGGTCAAAAGAAGGACTTGACAGGCTCAGAAAAGTCAAAAATAGTGAGATATCTTGCAGAGGGATGCAGTACTCTTAAAATTGCAAAGCTTCTGAAGCGTGATCATCGAACAATCAAGCGTTTCATTCAAAATAGTCAACAGGGTCGCAAGAAGCGTGTGGAAAAACAAAGGCACAAAATAACTGCCCATGAACTGAGAAAAGTCAAGCGTGCAGCTGCCAAGATGCCACTTGCCACCAGTTTGGCCATATTTCAGAGCTGCAACATCACTGGAGTGCCCAAAAGCACAAGGTGTGCAATACTCAGAGACATGGCCAAGGTAAGAAAGGCTGAAAGACGACCACCACTGAACAAGACACACAAGCTGAAACGTCAAGACTGGGCCAAGAAATATCTCAAGACTGATTTTTCTAAGGTTTTATGGACTGATGAAATGAGAGTGAGTCTTGATGGGCCAGATGGATGGGCCCGTGGCTGGATTGGTAAAGGGCAGAGAGCTCCAGTCCGACTCAGATGCCAGCAAGGTGGAGGTGGAGTACTGGTTTGGGCTGGTATCATCAAAGATGAGCTTGTGGGGCCTTTTCGGGTTGAGGATGGAGTCAAGCTCAACTCCCAGTCCTACTGCCAGTTTCTGGAAGACACCTTCTTCAAGAAGTGGTACAGGAAGAAGTCTGCATCCTTCAAGAAAAACATGATTTTCATGCAGGACAATGCTCCATCACACGCGTCCAAGTACTCCACAGCGTGGCTGGCAAGAAAGGGTATAAAAGAAGAAAATCTAATGACATGGCCTCCTTGTTCACCTGATCTGAACCCCATTGAGAACCTGTGGTCCATCATCAAATGTGAGATTTACAAGGAGGGAAAACAGTACACCTCTCTGAACAGTGTCTGGGAGGCTGTGGTTGCTGCTGCACGCAATGTTGAAGGTGAACAGATCAAAACATTGACAGAATCCATGGATGGCAGGCTTTGAGTGTCCTTGCAAAGAAAGGTGGCTATATTGGTCACTGATTTGTTTTTGTTTTGTTTTTGAATGTCAGAAATGTATATTTGTGAATGTTGAGATGTTATATTGGTTTCACTGGTAAAAATAAATAATTGAAATGGGTATATATTTGTTTTTTGTTAAGTTGCCTAATAATTATGCACAGTAATAGTCACCTGCACACACAGATATCCCCCTAAAATAGCTATAACTAAAAACAAACTAAAAACTACTTCCAAAACTATTCAGCTTTGATATTAATGAGTTTTTTGGGTTCATTGAGAACATGGTTGTTGTTCAATAATAAAATTAATCATCAAAAATACAACTTGCCTAATAATTCTGCACTCCCTGTATATGTCATCACCAGTTTAGCATATCTTTAAGTTCATGTTTTATATTAATTTATAACCCTAAAATCCATAACAGGATTATTATTTAACATTGTTTATTAGACACTGTGTATTCAATATTCATGCCACCATTAGTTTAGCATATCTCTAAGTTTATGTTTTACATTTTCTTATAATTTGAAAAACTATAATAGGACAATTACTTAATACTGTTCTCTATCTTGCATAACAGTAATTTTGCCTAATTGTAACAGATAAGGATACAAGGCATATGTAACTATGGTTCAGCTCCTATAAACTATGTATTACACATGAATAGAACAATAATTTTCTGTTTCATGTCTCACCCATTAAAACACTAACTGATATTGAGTGTAACACTGTTTAAAATAACAACAATAATCTGAGAATTTCGTTCTTTGTTTTTAACCTTTCCAACAGAGACTAGGCGTGACTTGTCTTTGAGGGGTTAACTGTAGTTTATGTCCCAATCAATAGTAATGGACATCAGCTGAATTTTCAGACACTAGTTTTCCCTTTAAAAGGCGAGTCTAGCCTCCTCTCTGCATGTCTATGAATAAGAGTACAGTCCGTACTCGAAACTAGTCAGACAATTTTCTATGTCTATTTTTCTACCCTGCCTTGCCTCTGTCGATTTTTGTACCTTTTCTCATGTCTTTACAGCGGTTGTAGCTGTTTAATTTTTTAATGGCTTTTCAAATAAAGACTCATTGTTTTTAAGCTATCCACAGTAGTGCCTGCATCTTCTCTTTTTCCTATACCTACATAGTGGCTGGGTTTCGCCACTGCTACGGCACTCCGTTGGCTCTCTATGGAAGGACTATACTGAAACCGGCGTCACTTCCGGTTGTCTCGCTGAGCCCGCAGACGCTGCCAGGAACGCCGCACCTAAGTATAACTTGTATTTCTTGGCCTTTGGAACTAGCAACACTCTATATATTTAAGTATACAGTTAATCTTACATAATAATCAAGCCTAAAATAAAAATGGACTCCCAAGCCATTAAAACTGAGTTTGAGACATTAAACCGAAAAGTTGATTACTTGGCAAGAGCACTCACAGACTTGCAAGCAGAGAACACTGCTTTAAAAAATGTATATAAAGAAATAATAACTCCTAGAAGTCTAGACCCTCCTGAACCACACATCAACCCACCTGCAGTCTTTTCAGGAAAGAGGTCAGATTTCAGAGACTTCAAAAATGCTTGCCTACTGCTTTTCTCTATGAAGCCCCGCACCTACCATACAAAAAAATAAAGGTGTGTACTGTTATTTCTTACTTAACAGGTGAACCCAGGGCTTGGGCTAACCGGTTTTTTGAATCCAGTGATGAAATTTTGAACTCACTTGATGCATTTTTTCCTTAATGGCTTCACTTTATGAACATGCCAACACACGAATAAATGCAGAAACTAAACTTAGAGCTCTGAGACAGGGAAAACGTCCTGTTGAGGATTATGTCACAGAGTACCAGATCAGTTCAGGCTTGGGCTGAAATCAGTTCAGGCTTGGGCTTAATGACATCTTAAAAGATGAAATCTCTAGGGTAGAGATGCCTGAGACCCTAACTGGGCTTATTAAGCTGGCAACCACCCTAGACCGCAGGCTAAGGGAACGCCGCACTGAGAGACTGACTTCTGACTTCTCACATAAAAGACCAACAGCTACCTACATTGACAGAAGCACACCAGTAAGTGTGCCCATGGAGATTGACGTTATCAAGGCTCCCCTCACACCAGAGGAAAAAGCTAGGAGACGCACATCTAATCTATGTCTTTACTGCGCTAGTAAAGATCACTCAGTGGGAACCTGTCCCATACTACAACGTACAAAGAAGGGTAAGCCATCCCATATCTGTACTGTATCCCTGCAGAAACAGACTCATGCACTCACTGTTTTTCTATCTTTGCAGTGGGATCGATATCAGTTCAAGACTGAAACCATTATAGACTCTGGCGCATATGGTTGTTTTATGGATGCTTCCTTTGTCAGCAATAATAAAATACCAATAGTTTCAAAGCAAAACCCTCTTTTTATTAAGGTAATAGATGGATCTCTAATCCAAAATGGACCGGTAACACACCATACTATCCCACTAATGATACACACAGTAGATCGTCATGTAGAATTTCAAAGCTTTGACATCATACCCACAGCCATTCACACAGTCATTTTAGGTTTACCCTGGTTGGTAAAACACAATCCTAGTATCAATTGGGAAGAATCTGAAATTCATTTCACTTCACAATTTTGTAAAAACACATGTTTTCCACAACAGACTATAGCTACATTACAGACCACCATACCTCCTGAGTACCAGGACTTACCTGATGTGTTTAATATCAAAGAGGCTGAAACTTTACCACCCCATAGGACTTTCGATTGTCCGATTGATTTAGTTCCAGGTTCAGTTGCTCCCTTTGGTAAAATATACCCACTATCACAACAAGAGCTACAGTATCTCAGAGACTACTTAGACGAAAATCTTAGAAAAGGCTTTATAGTACCTTCCGTTTCCCCCGCAGCAGCGGGAATATTTTTTGTAAAAAACAAAGATCAAACACTAAGGCCCATTATTGACTATAGAGCTCTGAATGCAGTAACCATTAAAAAACGCTATCCACTTACACTCATCCCTGAACTTCTAGAGCGCCTTAATGGTGCGACTATATTCACCAAATTAGACCTCAAGGGGGCGTATAATTTGATCAGGATTAAAGATGGGGATGAGTGGAAGACTGCGTTCAGAACCCGTTATGGGCTATTTGAATATAAGGTCATGCCTTTTGGCCTGTGCAATGCCCCAGCAACCTTCCAATATTTCATAAATGAAATATTTAAAGACCTCATTGATATCTGTGTAATAATATACTTAGATGATATACTGATTTATTCCAGAACAACATCTGAACACATAAAACATGTTAGGTGGGTGTTGACACGCTTACGCGAACATAGATTGTTCGCAAAACTAGAGAAGTGCTTATTCCACGTACATGAGATAAAATTTCTTGGGTATATCATCACACCAGATAGGATTCAAATGGATCCAGAAAAGTTATCTGCGATAAAGGATTGGCCACAACCTAAAACCGTAAGAGCTGTGCAAAGGTTTTTGGGTTTTGCCAACTTTTATCGCAAATTTATATTTAACTTCTCATCTATTGTGAAACCTCTGACCAATCTAACGAAAACTAATACTAAGTTTATTTTGTCACCAGAAGCTGAAGATTCTTTCAACCTCTTGAAAGAAAAATTCTCAACAGCACCCATTTTGTCAATCCCTGATCATACATGTGAGTTCATAGTAGAAACAGATGCATCTGACATTGGGATTGGGGAAATCCTTTCCCAAAGAACAAGTAAAGATAGTACACAACATCCAGTTGCTTATTATTCAAGAGTGCTACAACCTGCAGAACTAAATTATACGATTGGCGATAAGGAATTATTGGCCATTAAGACTGTGTTAGAAGTATGGAGACATATTTTAGAAGGTACCAACAGACCATTCATAATATACACTGATCATAAAAATTTCCAATATTTATGTCAGAGTAAAACCCTCTCATCACGACAGGTCCGCTGGACATTATTCCTTGACAGGTTTAACTTTTTGATAACTTACAGACCAGGAAATTTAAATTCCAGAGCAGATGCTCTTTCACGAGTACATGAACAATATCAAAAGACAGAGCATAACATGTGTCTCATACCACCACACAAAATCATAGGTAATCTCACAGCATTTGAAAACGATATCATCAAAGCTCTTCAAACTGACGACATACCCGATATACCACAACTACAAAAAGACAACACAGGTCTTTATTTTTACCATGACAAAGTTTATATACCCACACAACTTAGGACTTATATTTTGCAACAGTTTCATGACACCCCCCTTTCTGGACACCAAGGTATATATAAGACTAAGGAAGCAATTCAAAGATATTTCTGGTGGCCCAAGATGGCAGATGCCATTCAACAGTACATAGTATCATGTACAATATGTGCTAGGAATAAAACTGAGAAACTAAAGCCCATTGGACTACTCACACCTCTACCAATTCCAGAGATGCCTTGGACAATAATTTCAATGGATTTTATAGTAGAATTGCCAGTTTCCCAAAACCATAACACAATTATGGTAGTGGTCGACCATCTCACAAAATTAGCACATTTTGTTCCCCTGCCATCTTTACCAACTGCAACTGAAACCGCAGATGCATTCATAAAACATATTGTACGTCTCCATGGGATTCCTCAATCCATCATAACAGACCGTGGGAGTAAGTTCACTTCACACTTCTGGAAAGCCTTATGTTCTGTTTGACGAATACGACCTAGGTTAACAACATCTTACCATCCCCAGGCTAATGGTCTAACCGAAAGGATTAACAGGATTTTAGAACAATATCTTCGATGTTACATAACCCATTTGCAAGATGATTGGTACTCCCTTCTCCCCCTAGCCGAATACTCATACAACAACTCAGTGTCAGCCTCAACTAAAGTAACTCTGTTCTATGCTACCTATGGTTATCATCCACAAATGATCCCAATCTCACGTGTAGGATCTCATTCACCAGCAGCCACTTCATATCTCGCTAATCTCCAGCAGTCTCTTCTCCTACTAAAGGAACATCTACAGTCTGCCAAAACCTCGCAGAAATATTACTACGATTTAAGACACAGAGATAGTCCCAACTATAAATTGGGTGATTTGGTTTGGTTATCCACAAAGTATCTGAAACTATCTGCCCCCTCAAGGAAGTTGGCTAACCAGTTCATTGGCCCCTTTCCAATAAAAAAGATACTTAATCCAACTTCTGTGACCCTGGATTTGCCGAAAAAATACAACATACATCCCACATTTCATGTGGCTCTACTAAAACCATTTGTATCCAGCACCTTTAGAAGAAGGCCAAAAGAACCACCTCCGCCTATTCGTTTAGATGACCAGGAGGAATTTGAGTTGGATTCTGTACTAGACTCCCATATTTTTCGTGGTCGTTTGGCGTACCTCATCCGTTGGAAGGGCTACGGTCCTGAGGAGGATTCATGGGTACCCAAGTCTCATGTTCATGCTACCCGCCTCTTGGATGCCTTCCACAAACGTTATCCTACTAAGCCTGCATCCTTGGAGCGGATGCATGGGGGGGGGGATCTGTAATATCCCTTTAAGACATTCCACTCCCACCTTTTACCTGCCTATAAAACCTCACTTCCTGAACAGTACTTTGCTTGATTATTTTGTTTGTTCTTATTGGAATTTACTTCGCTGAAATCAAGTCACTCCTGCTTAGTTCATTCTCCACTCATTTGAGTAAATACTGAACTTTTGCCTACTGAACTTTTGCCTACTGAACTTGTTCTTTAAAAGTTCCTATTACCTAAGTGCTGCTTTCTCTACAAACACTTATACAGCGCTGCCAAAGGATTTCACTGCAAAGATTGCCTGTCAGTCTCTCTCTCAAGTGCCGCTCCACTTACCGCCACAGCTTCACGGAGGATAATCTGAAGACCCCAGTCTCAGCTGATACATCATCTACTCCGGAAGGTACTATTCCTCAAGCTGCCAGAAACCGCTGAACGAACACACAGCCTGAACGGTACCGCAACTTACCCTCGCAGCACTCAGGAAGTGCTTACGAATCAATCCGCCATTACAGCATCCGAAGCTGCAACGAAACCCAAGCAAAGGCTAACGCAAGTATTCTCTCTGCTAAATATATTCTGACAAGTTGTTTCTAATATTGCATATGTAACGCTCCTTCACAGTCTCTGTTACAACAACATTCTACCTTAAGCTAACGAACTCTAACTTTGATCTAGCTATCTGCCATATTCCTATTTGTCTCAGTGTACTATTCAGACTTGCCCATCTGTATGTCTGAATAGAATCTTATTTAACAAGCAGCCTATTTCTGTGAGTAGACTCTTATCAAAACACTAGAACTATATTGCCAGGTTATAACTTGTATTTCTTGGCCTTTGGAACTAGCAACACTCTATATATTTAAGTATACAGTTAATCTTACAAATTATTAATTACATTGTAGCTATCTTAGGGTTTATTTTATAGGTAAGTATTTAGATTTAAATAGGAATATTAATTAATAATATTAATATTAATTAGATTTATTTTAATAAGAATTTAGTTAGGGATGTTAGAGTTAAATAGGGTTATTATACTTAATATATATATAATATAATAACTATATTAACCCTAATATAATTAGGGTTAATATAGTTAATATATATAATATAATAACTATATTAACTATATTAACCCTTAATATAGTTAATATAGCTGGCGGCGGTGTAGGGGATTAGATTAAGGGTTAATCTATTTAATATAGCTGGCGGCGGTATAGGGGGATTAGATTAGGGGTTAATGTATTTAATATAGCTGGCGGCTGTATAGGGGGATTAAATTAGGGGTTAATAATTTTAATATAGCTGGCGGCGGGGTAGGGGGATTAGATTAGGGGTTAATAATTTTAATATAGCTGGCGGCGGGGTAGGGGGATTAAATTAGGGGTTAATCATTTTAATATAGCTGGCGGCGGTGTAAGGGGCTCACATTAGGGGGTAGTTAATGTACATGGCGGCGGGGTAGGAGCTCACATTAGGGGGTAATATAGTTAATGTAGGTGGCGGCGGGGTCTGGGAGTGGCGGTTTAGGGGTTAATAACTTTATTAGGTGGCGGCGGGGTCCGGGAGCGGCGGTTTAGGGGTTAATACATTTTTTATTGTTAGGATAGTGAGGAGGGATAGCGGATAGAGGGTTAGACGTGTCGGGCTATGTTTGGGAGGTGTGTTAGACAGTACGAGAGATTTAATACTTTAGTCAGGTTTTGTAGGCGCCGGCAGTTTCTAAAGTGCCGTAAGTCACTGGCGACTCCAGAAATCTGTACTAACGCAGATTTCTGGACATCGCTGGTTTATCAGACTTACTGCACTTTAGCATCTGACGGCGCCGTATATAGGATAGCGCGAGTTGTGAGCTGAAACTACGGGCGGCGGGGGTTCCCTCGCTTGCGCCGCAAACTATGATTTTTATTGGATCGCGCCCATACTTACTGAAAGACACCCATCCACATATAGCAGATAGCCAAACCAGTACTGAAACAGTTATCAGTAGAGGTAATGGGATATGAGAGTATATCGTCGATCTGAATAAGGGAGGTAGGAGATAAATTTCTATGACCGATAACAGAGAACCTATGAAATAGTTCTCCCATGAGGAAAACCATAGAATCAATAGGTAATACTCCCTTCACATCCCTCTGACATTCACTGTACTCTGAGAAGAAACTGGCTTCAAAATGTTAAGAAGCGCATATCAACGTAGAATCTAAGCACAAACTCACTTCACCACCTCCATAGGAGGCAAAGTATGTAAAACTGAATTGTGGGTGTGGTAGGTGGTGTATTTGTAGGCATTTTGAGGTTTGGGAAACTTTGCCCTTCCTGCTAGGATTATATATCAAAAATGTCACTAGCTCATGGGGGCCTAGTTATCAAGCCGTCAACCTCAAATACGCTGGAATTCCGCAGCGTATTTGTGGCGAGGCTGATTCGCCTTAGTTATCAAAGGCTTGAGACCGGCAAAAGTAGAATTTTGTGACGTAAGCATCGATCCGCCGGACTCAGTCCGACAAAGATCGATTCTTACGCCACTCCAGATGTTCCGCACACAAGTGCGGCACATTCTCACTACTTTTGCTAGCTATCAAAAAACTAGCAGGTACGCTCGGCACTTTTACGGCCCAGCGTACCTGGTTTTCAATCCGCCACCCCTGGAGGCGGCGGATCCCATAGGAATCAATGGGAGTCTGACCATAGCGAAAGTACAAGTTCGCTGCTGCTAGACATCCCATTGATTCCTATGGGAGCTGTCTACACCTAACACCCTAACATGTACCCCGAGTCTAAACACCACTAATCTGACCCCCCCTACACCGCCGCAACTAAATAAAGTTATTACCCCCTAAACCGCCGCTCCCGGAGCCCACCGCAACTATAATAAATGTATTAACCCCTAAACTGCCGCTCCCTGAACCCTCCGCAACCTATATTAAATGTATTAACCCCTAATCTGCCCCCCCTACACCGTCGCCACCTATAATAAATTTATTAACCCCTAATCTGCCCCCCCTACACCGTCGCCACCTATAATAAATTTATTAACCCCTATCCTGCCCCCCACTACGCCGCCGCCACTGTCATAAAATTATTAACCCCTAAACCTAAGTCTAACCCTAACGCCCCCCTAACTTAAATATTAATTAAATAAATCTAAATAAATTAACTCTTATTAAGTAAATGAATCCTATTTAAAACTAAATACTTACCTTTCAAATAAACCCTAATATAGCTACAATATAAATAATAATTATATTCTAGCTATCTTAGGATTTATATTTATTTTACAGGTACCTTTCAATTTATTTTAACCATGTACAATAACTATTAAATAGTTATTAACTATTTAATAGCTTACCTAGCTAAAATAAAGAGAAATGTACCTGTGAAATAAATCCTAACCTAAGTTACAATTACACCTGACACTACACTATACTTTAATAAATTATTCCTATTTAAAAATAAATACTTACCTGTAAAATAAACCCTAAGATAGCTACAATATAATTAATAATTATATTATAGCTATCTTAGGATTTATATTTATTTTACAGGTAACTTTGTATTTATTTTAGCTAGTTAGAATAGTTATTAAATAGTTATTAACCATTTAATAACTACATAGCTAAAAGAAATACAAAATTACCTGTAAAATAAATCCTAACTTAAGTTACAATTAAACCTAATACTACACTATCATTAAATTAATTAAATAAATTAACTACAAATAACTACAATTAAATACAATTACATAAACTAACTAAAGTACAAAAAATAAAAAAAGCTAAGTTACAAAAAATAAAAAAATAAGTTACAAACATGTTACAAATATTACAACAATTTTAAGCTACTTACACCTAATCTAAGCCCCCTAATAAAATAACAAACCCCCCCAAAATAAAAAAATGCCCTACCCTATTCTAAATTAAATAAATTTCAAAGCTCTTTTACCTTACCAGCCCTTAAAAGGGCCATTTGTGGGGGCATGCCCCAAAGAAAACAGCTCTTTTGCCTGTAAAAGAAAAATACAACCCCCCCCAACATTAAAACCCACCACCCACATACCCCTAATCTAACCCAAACCCCCCTTACAAAAACCTAACACTAATCCCCTGAAGATCATCCTACCTTGAGTCGTCTTCACTCAGCCGAGCCACCGATGGAACTGAAGAGGACATCCGGAGCGGAAGAAGTTAATCCTCCAAGCGGTGCTGAAGAAATCTTCCATCCGATGAAGTCATCTTCCAAGCCGGGTCTTGAATCTTCCTTCCGCCAACGCGGAACCACCTTCTTCACCGACGGACTAAGACGAATGACGGCTCCTTTAAGGGACGTCATCCAAGATGGCGTCCCCTCAATTCCGATTGGCTGATAGGATTCTATCAGACAATCGGAATTAAGGTAGGAAAAATCTGATTGGCTGATGGAATCAGCCAATCAGATTGAGCTTGCATTCTATTGGCTGTTCCGATCAGCCAATAGAATGCGAGCTCAATCTGATTGGCTGATTGGATCAGCCAATCGGATTGAACTTGAATCTGATTGGCTGATTCCATCAGCCAATCAGATTTTCCTACCTTAATTCCGATTGGCTGATAGAATCCTATCAGCCAATCGGAATTGAGGGGACGCCATCTTGGATGACGTCCCTTAAAGGAGCCATCATTCGTCGTAGTCCGTCGGTGAAGAAGGTGGTTCCGCGTCGGCGGAAGGAAGATTCAAGACCCGGCTTGGAAGATGACTTCGCCCGGATAGAAGACCTCTTCAGCGCCTCTTTGAAGATGACATCGGACGGATCGAAGACTTTTCTTCAGCGCCGCCTGGATGATGACTTCATCGGATGGAAGATTTCTTCAGCGCCGCTTGGAGGATTAACTTCTTCCGCTCCGGATGTCCTCTTCAGTTCCATCGGTGGCTCGGCTGAGTGAAGACGACTCAAGGTAGGATGATCTTCAGGGGATTAGTGTTAGGTTTTTGTAAGGGGGGTTTGGGTTAGATTAGGGGTATGTGGGTGGTGGGTTTTAATGTTGGGGGGGTTGTATTTTTCTTTTACAGGCAAAAGAGCTGTTTTCTTTGGGGCATGCCCCCACAAATGGCCCTTTTAAGGGCTGGTAAGGTAAAAGAGCTTTGAAATTTATTTAATTTAGAATAGGGTAGGGCATTTTTTTATTTTGGGGGGGTTTGTTATTTTATTAGGGGGCTTAGATTAGGTGTAAGAAGCTTACAATTGTTGTAATATTTGTAACATGTTTGTAACTTATTTTTTTATTTTTTGTAACTTAGCTTTTTTTATTTTTTGTACTTTAGTTAGTTTATGTAATTGTATTTAATTGTAGTTATTTGTAGTTAATTTATTTAATTAATGTAATGATAGTGTAGTGTTAGGTTTAATTGTAACTTAGGTTAGGATTTATTTTACAGGTGATTTTGTATTTCTTTTAGCTTTGTAGTTATTAAATGGTTAATAACTATTTAATAACTATTCTAACTAGCTAAAATAAATACAAAGTTACCTGTAAAATAAATATAAATCCTAAGATAGCTATAATATAATTATTAATTATATTGTAGCTATCTTAGGGTTTATTTTACAGGTAAGTATTTATTTTTAAATAGGAATAATTTATTAAAGTATAGTGTAGTGTTAGGTGTAATTGTAACTTAGGTTAGGATTTATTTCACAGGTACATTTCTCTTTATTTTAGCTAGGTAAGCTATTAAATAGTTAATAACTATTTAATAGTTATTGTACATGGTTAAAATAAATTGAAAGGTACCTGTAAAATAAATATAAATCCTAAGATAGCTAGAATATAATTATTATTTATATTGTAGCTATATTAGGGTTTATTTGAAAGGTAAGTATTTAGTTTTAAATAGGATTCATTTACTTAATAAGAGTTAATTTATTTAGATTTATTTAATTAATATTTAAGTTAGGGGGGCGTTAGGGTTAGACTTAGGTTTAGGGGTTAATAATTTTATGACAGTGGCGGCGGCGTAGTGGGGGGCAGGATAGGGGTTAATAAATTTATTATAGGTGGCGACGGTGTAGGGGGGGCAGATTAGGGGTTAATAAATTTATTATAGGTGGCGACGGTGTAGGGGGGGGCAGGATAGGGGTTAATAGGTTTAATATAGGTTGCGGCGGGTTCATGGAGCGGCGGTTTAGGGGTTAAACTATTTATTTAGTTGCGGAGAGGTGCGGGATCAGCAGGATAGGGGTTAATAATTTTATTATAGAGGGCGACGGTATGGGGGGGCAGGATAGGGGTTACTAGGTATACTGTAGGTGGTAGCGGTGTCCGGGAGCGGCGGTTTAGGGGTTAATACATTTATAAGAGTTGCGGCGGGGTCTAGGAGCGGCGGTTTAGGGGTTAATACATTTATAAGAGTTGCGGCGGGGTCTAGGAGCGGCGGTTTAGGGGTTAATACATTTATAAGAGTTGCGGCGGGGTCTAGGAGCGGCGGTTTAGGGGTTAGTAACTTTATTTAGTTGCGGGAGGCTCCGGGGGCGCCGGTATAGGGATAGAACAGTGTAGTTTAGTGTGAGTGCTTAGTGACAGGCTAGCAATAAAGCTGGGAAAAAGCCGAAGGGCAGTGAGATCGGATGAGTGATAACTGTCACAGTCCGCTGCTCATCGCCCCGCGGCTTTTTGACAGCTTTATGGATAACTTAGGCGTATTTTTTCAGGTCCGCGGCGGCGAAGGTAGGTGAGCTTAGGCGGGCGTATTGGGCCGGCGAAGCCAGAAAAGTAGACGGCTTGATAACTACCCCCCATGGACTCTTGCCAATTACATGAAAGAAAAGTGCGTACCCAAAATTTCACTGAATGATTATAAAAAGAGGTGGGTTTTATTACAGATAAAAACTCATGCACAGGAAGAAATCTGGGTCAATGCTGGCTGATGTGCTTACCTTGTCTTACTGGCTGCATTACTGCCTGGGAAATATACAGTCTTTGTGAGACAAATTTCTGATGGGAAACTCTTTATACCGAAAGAGCAAATAAAATTGGGCCTAATATTCACTTCCAGATTTGTGCATACTCTCTTATATGACAGTGAAAAGAATTTTGATTGAGGACTGAACTCTCAAATATTGGTCATCTGGTAATGTATAAAGCAATTTGATGTTATATTTTTAATAGTTTATATCAAAGTTATTCTTTATAGCCATAGTTTAATTGAAGCTGTATTTAAAGGGGTACTTTATAAGTTATTTTTCATATTTCACAAACCTGTGTAATCTATAAAAATCATATCTAGCATTAAACAATTTACTATTAAGAGGGAAGGATTTTTGTATTTTGAAGTCATAAGTTAATTTGAGTTACTGTGATATATTTTAGCAATTGGATGTATTATTGTGGCTAAATTGGAACTATTTAATCCTATATTAAGTGGTATATGTTGAGTTGATAAATATGAGTAAAAATTTCTGGTTGATTATTTAAAGTATTATAAGACTATTTTGGGTAATATAGTGAATTGTATTCCCTGGAAATTTAGTCTATAATACTGAGGTACCTTTAATTCATTCTGAGCAAAGGTTAATTTATAGAAATAGTGTGCCCATACATGGGATGATAGATGATATCTATTGATTAGTAATTCATCTAAATAATTTATAGCCTGCTTGATATAGGATATTGTAACAACTAGATATATATATTTGGTCATAATCAATACACTATGTTCTGCCTAAATATAATCATGTGCATATAGATATTAACTGGTTAGAATTGAGGAATTAATTTTATTTGAGATTAAATATTTATAATTATTTCATTGTCATCATTTCTAGATATAGGAACAGGAGAAGTGGACCGAGCGCTACACCCAGGGCCTTAAGCTTACTAACTATATAGCCTCCTAGTAGGCTAACAATACAAAAGTTAAAATGGGGTGAGAGTAAGCGCCAAAAAGCTTAAAAGGCTAGTAAAAGGTACATTTTAATACATATAAAAATTTACAAATGGCAATCAGACGCATGGATCCATGTCTGACTTAACAAAAAAATATATAATAAACAAATCTAAAAATATCTAAAAATATCCAATGGAGTATAGCATGTGACGCTGACTTAGTGAGCCAGTGATGAGGAGTTAGAAGGACATGTACATTCAATAATATAAACAACCCAAGTGAGTGATTGAGTGCACACAATAGCTTTCAACAAAGAAAAATAGCATTCACAAAAAAGAAAAATAGCATTCACAAAAAATAGTGTTCACAAAAATTGGCGTACATAAAAAATGTTCAAATGTTCAACCGGTTATATATAAGTGAATCCAGTAGTGTTTCCTCCAAAGTGAGGTGTAGAAATATATTGTGAAGTCAATAATAGTAGAATGTAAACGTTGAGTGGGTCAAATTATTGTGGTTCAGCTGCTAAATTAAAAAATTGTAAATCCGTGAGGTGTATAAAAATAAAAATAACTTGTGAAAAAATCCACGTGGAAAACTTGAATTCAAATGATAAACAAAGGTCAAAAATCAAAAGACAAAAATCAAAAGACAAAAATATCAAAAGACAAAAATAGAAAATCATTGATAATATTAAAAAGCACTAAAGATCTAGTGAAAACAAATCCTTAATTCAGATGTTAAAAAATCATTGGTAAGATCCATAACAAACAAATACATCGATAAAATACCTAAAAGGGAACAAAAGAGAAACAAATAGTGCAACACTGTATATGATATATAATATAGGTAATTAAAACCAAGCTCACCAGTATGCCAACGCGTTTCGCTGTTCCCTTTTAGGTATTTTATCGATGTATGTGTTTGCTATGGATCTTACCAAGGATTTTTAACATCTGAATTAAGGATTTGTTTTCACTAGATCTTTAGTGCTTTTTAATATTATCACTGATTTTCTATTTTTGTCTTTTGATATTTTTGTCTTTTGATTTTTGTCTTTTGATTTTTGACCTTTGTTTATCATTTGAATTCAAGTTTTCCACGTGGATTTTTTCACAAGTTATTTTTATTTTTATACACCTCACGGATTTACAATTTTTTAATTTAGCAGCTGAACCACAATAATTTGACCCACTCAACGTTTACATTCTACTATTATTGACTTCACAATATATTTCTACACGTCACTTTGGAGGAAACACTACTGGATTCACTTATATATAACCGGTTGAACATTTGAACATTTTTTATGTACGCCAATTTTTGTGAACACTATTTTTTGTGAATGCTATTTTTCTTTTTTGTGAATGCTATTTTTCTTTGTTGAAAGCTATTAGGTTGTTTATATTATTGAATGTACATGTCCTTCTAACTCCTCATTACTGGCTCACTAAGTCAGCGTCACATGCTATACTCCATTGGATATTTTTAGATATTTTTAGATTTGTTTATTATATATTTTTTTGTTAAGTCAGACATGGATCCATGCGTCTGATTGCCATTTGTAAATTTTTATATGTATTAAAATGTACCTTTTACTAGCCTTTTAAGCTTTTTTAGCGCTTACTCTCTCCCCATTTTATCATTTCTAGATATCTCAATAGCATTTTGGAATACACTACAGAGATTGAATAACATTTCACTGGAGTGTATTGACAAATTCTACTATATTCATTATAAATATATAAAAATTTATACCGCTATTAATTATTAATATTTATAATTACAATACCTAACACGTTGGTGGCAATTGCTGCTGATAAATATACCAACATTACTGGAGGACACTCTTGAGACGTATCAACATTTTATTGGAGGCACAGCTGTAGATTATTACATCTTTATCACATTGATATAATATATTTTGTAGTAAGTTTATTATAAAAAAAATGTAAGTGATATTTAAAAAAAAAATAAAAAAAATCACCTAGATTACGAGTTTTGCATTAGGCTTAAAAAGCAGCGTTAGCCGGTCCTAACGCTGCTTTTTAACACCCACTGGCATTACAAGTCTTGAAGTTACAGGCTCACCGCTCACTTTTTTGGCCAGACTTGGAAATACCGCAAATCCACTTATGTTAATTGCGTATCCTCTTTTTTTCAATGGGACTTCCATAGTGCCGGTATTACGAGTCTGCCAAAAAGTGAGCGGTAAACCCTCTTCTGCCAAGACTGGTACCGCATTTTAAAGTCAGTAGTTAAGAGTTTTAGACTACAACGCCGTAGCATAAAACTCTTAACTAAAGTGCTAAAAAGTACACTAACACCCATAAACTACCTATTAACCCCTAAACCGAGGCCCTCCCGCATCGCAAACACTAAAATAAAATTTGTAACCCCTAATCTGCCGAACCGGACATCAGCACCATTATATAAAAATATATTAACCCCTAAACAGCCGCACTCCCGCCTTGCAAACATTAGTTAAATATTATTAACCCCTAATCTGCCGTCCCTAACATCGCTGACACCTAACTACATTTATTAACCCCTAATTTGCATCCCCAATGTCGCCACCACTATACTAAAGTTATTAACCCCTAAATCTAAGTCTAACTCTAACCCTAACACCCCCTAACTTAAATATAATTAAAAGAAATCTAAATAAAAATTGCTATCATTAACTAAATTATTCCTATTTAAAACTAAATACTTACCTATAAAATAAACCCTAAGCTAGCTACAATATAACTAATAGTTACATTGTATCTAGCTTAGGATTTATTTTTATTTTACAGGCAAGTTTGTATTTATTTTAACTAAGTAGAATAGTTATTAAATAGTTATTAACTATTTAATAACTACCTAGCTAAAATAAAGACAAATTTACCTGTAAAATAAAACCTAACCTAAGTTACACTAACACCTAACACTACACTATAATTAAATTAATTCCCTAAATTAAATACAATTAAATACAATTTTATAAAATTAGCTAAAGTACAAACCCCCCCCACTAAATTACAGAAAATAATAAACAAATTACAAAATGTTTAAACTAATTACACCTAATCTAATCTCCCTAACAAAATAGGGGGAGTGTCTCTGGGCAGCACCTTGAATGGTTGCAGTATCGGTTGCTCTCAGGGGATCACAGATAATCTGCCTTTTATCCGTGAATAAAAGAACCATCTACCTTGTGTTTCCTGCTAATACAAGTCTACAGACCGAGCTGATTTGATTGAATCTACACTTATGGGAGTACTACCTGTGACAACCGATCTGGAGCGTTGAGGCCTAAGGCAGTTTCCACAGAGAAAGGTCCTCAACACCCCCCCCGGTATCTTGCAAGCCGGGTATACAGTGCTTTGACACTGATGTCCTAAGTATCTACAGTGGAACTTACTTTTGGTCATTTTTTGAGATAAGGGACGTTTCACATCTGTCTAAGCATCGTACATCACAGATTTACTATGGCGCTAGACACTACGCTGTTCCTTAGGGAAATGAAAGCCATGCTGGAGGCCCACTCTACAGAAATGTGTGCAGTACTTAAAGCGGAATTCACCTCCCTAAAAGATGTCTGTGTTAAGGCAAAGGGAGAAATGCAGCCTTCACTAAAGTTGCCAATTAAACCTACTACATGCCCGATCCAAGTTCTATGTAAACTAGTCCTAAAATCAAAGCCTCAATACACTGGCCTAACAGCTAGAATTACTGAGCCGACAATGGAGATGACATATCTAATGGCCGGAGGGCTCAACGGCCAATCTCAGAATGTAATTCTGAATGATAGGGATCAACCCTCCATAATACTTACAGAGGCCCCGCAGAACGTAGAAGTTCCCTTGCAACACCCCTGTCTGGCGGATCACTTACCCGATATTCCGGCTACAGATAAAAATATACCGCCCATGGTATTGAGATCAAGAGGCGATTCGGAGCCTCAATGGATTACACAGTGCAGGCGGAGGAAGAGACAGCTGGCCTCGAGGGTTCCGGTGTTTCGCATAGTCACTGGCAGACAGAGGGAGTTACAAAGCAGGCGACCGGCTCAGCCAGGGGGAGCAGCAGCAAGTCGGGCTTCTCTTTCTTCCTGTGATCCACGAACAGCCCGACCTCCCTATACAGCAGGGGGCCACAGGCAAGAGTATGTAAGTCGCCCTGCTTTGAGGAAAAGAGCGTTCAGTACACGGATGCTTACCACAACGGGACATTCTCAGCTATGCAGGCAAGTTTATTCCGATCTTTACTGTGGCCTTGTATATCACCCAAGTGTCTCCAGTTTCCATAAAGCTCCAGAGTATCAAGCCTCATTGAACACTGCCCCTGCAGAGAGTTGTGAGTTGCTTCATAGACGCTCTGGTATCGGCTAATCCCGTGGAGCACTTTCATGCCTCAGCTGTTGTACTGACTAACCTGGCGAGACATTTAACACTAAACTGTTTGGCCAATTCACTAACTTGGCAACTGTGGAGCATCTTTAGATCCGATGCAGGTTGGAGGGGAAATGTGTTATCCCTAGAACTCTTAGTTGTTTAGTTAAATATGGTAACCCAAATTGGAACGCTATTCTCTCACGTTTGCCTTGATTCAGTTCTGGGAGTTTTGCAGTTTTCATGTAATCTGTGTCTGTCCGTCTACCTTATAGCAGCTGCACATTCTAATCCATCGTTATATATTGCTGTATACTGGACCCATCCCAATATATCCTTAATTATATATAGTCAGATCTGATAGATTTACCTCACCAATATTTTGTTCTTATACCATTGGACTGTTTACATGCATATCTAAACTATGTATTGCCGAAAAGGAGGTTAACTGCTAACAATAACTGTCCTTGCTGGTACCCTTTTATGTGTGGGAGTGGGTATCTATGTATGATATAGACTATATGTGGCATGTATCCTTAGTCATTCAACAGAAGTTTTTCACCTTAGTCTCTTAGCTACGCCACTTAGGTTAATTACTCTGCAATGTCCCTTTTTGTAATCCACACATACAATTATTGCAGTCTTACTTCTCATAGGCTCCAGGCTGAGGAGTAAATTTACTTATTTCCCTATATTTTATCCAAGTGCGGTCCATCCTCTGTATTAGTGTTCAAAATCCTACTATTGGCTATGGAGTCTTTACAGCCCATCAGTGTAATATTGCCTAGCTTACCACGCTTCCCTATTATTAGATTCCATATCTTGTGCTCTACAGAGTTATATACTCTTCACATAATATACCAAAAGTAAGCCAGTGTCATTTCTCTCCCTATTATATATTATTTTAGTTTAGCTCACATTAAGTTATATAAAAAATCCCCTCCCCAGAAAACTATAAAATCCTGAGGTGCACTAGTTGAGGCCCAAGAGAGGTCTCTCTGTTTCAGATTACCTTCTATTCTGTATATTCTATTGTTAGTACTAGAGGTCCATAAGCGGCCTATTGCGTCATGTTGGAAGGTTTCGCAAGGCTCAGGCAATATGTAATAATCCGGTTCACTGAATAAGTTAAATATACCTTTTTTGTGCCGTAGGATGCAGTGTTTTTGAAAGGTTATGTACTGTAACTTTATTCACTAAAGTATTCTTGTTGTATGCCTGCTTTTATCACCTCAATAAAAATATTTAAAAAAAAAAAAAAAAAAAAAAAAATCCCATTTTCATCTCAAAAAAAAAAAAAAAAAAAAAAAAAATAAAATAAAAAAATAAAAAATAAAAAAGCCCCCCCAAAATAAAAAAGCGCTACCCTACACTAAATTACAAATAGCCTTTAAAAGGGCCTTTTGCGGGGCATTACCCCAAAGTAATCAGCTCTTTTACCTGTAAAAAAAATTACAAATCCCCCCCAACATAAAAACCCACCACCAACACAACCAACCCTACTCTAAAACCCACCCAATACCCCCTTAAAAAAAAACTAACACTAACCCCTTGAAGATCACCTTACTGGGAGAAGTCTTCATCCAACTGGGCCGAAGTCCTCAACGAAGCCGGGAGAAGTCTTCATCCAAGCCAGAAGAAGTGGTCCTCCAGATGGGCAGAAGTCTTCATCCAGACGGCATCTTCTATCTTCATCCATCCGGCGCGGAGCAGGTCCATCTTTAACACATCCGACGCAGAGCATCCTCTTATCCGACGGCTAACACTGAATGAAGGTTCCTTTAAATTACTTCATCCAAGATGGTGTCCCTTCAATTCCGATTGGCTAATTCCGATCAGCTAATCAGAATTTAGGTAGAAAAAATCCTATTGGCTGAAGCAATCAGCCAATAGGATTGAGCTGGCATTCTATTGGCTGATTGGAACAGCCAATAGAAGGCCAGCTGAATCCTATTGTCTGATTGGATCAGCCAATAGGATTGAACTTCAATCCTATTGGCTGATTGCATCAGCCAATAGGATTTTTTCTACCTTAATTCCGATTGGCTGATAGAATTCTATCAGCCAATCGGAATTGAAGGGACGCCATCTTGGGATGAAGACTTCTCCCAGTAAGGTGATCTTTAAGGGGTTAGTGTTAGGTTTTTTTAAGGGGGTATTGGGTGGGTTTTAGAGTAGGGTTGGTTGTGTGGGTGGTGGGTTTTAATGTTGGGGGGATTTTTAATTCTTTTTACAGGTAAAAGAGCTGATTACTTTGGGGCAATGCCCTGCAAAAGGCCCTTTTAAGGGCTATTTGTAATTTGGTGTAGGGTAGGGCTTTTTTTATTTTGGGGGGCTTTTTTATTTTGTTAGGGGGATTAGATTAGGGGGGGTAGTTATCAAGCCGTCAACCTCAAATACGCTGGAATTCCGCAGCGTATTTGTGGCGAGGCTGATACGCCTTAGTTATCAAAGGCTCGAGACCGGCAAAAGTAGAATTTTGTGACGTAAGCATCGATCCGCCGGACTCCGTCCGACACAGATCGATTCTTACGTCACTCCAGATGTTCCGCACACAAGTGCGGCACATTCTCACTACTTTTGCTAGTTATCAAAAAACTAGCAGGTACGCTCGGCACTTTTACGGCCCAGCGTACCTGGTTTTCAATCCGCCACCCCTGGAGGCGGCGGATCCCATAGGAATCAATGGGAGTCTGACCATAGCGAAAGTACAAGTTCGCTGCTGACAGACATCCCATTGATTCCTATGGGAGCTGTCTACACCTAACACCCTAACATGTACCCCGAGTCTAAACACCGCTAATCTGACCCCCCCTACACCGCCGCAACTAAATAAAGTTATTACCCCCTAAACCGCCGCTCCCGGAGCCCACCGCAAGCTACTCTATACATATTAACCCCTAAACCGCCGCTCCCGGAGCCCACCGCAACTATAATAAATGTATTAACCCCTAAACCGCCGCTCCCTGAACCCGCCGCAACCTATATTAAATGTATTAACCCCTATCCTGCCCCCCCGACACCGTCGCCACCTATAATAAATTTATTAACCCCTAATCTGCCCCCCCTACACCATCGCCACCTATAATAAATTTATTAACCCCTATCCTGCCCCCCACTACGCCGCCGCCACTGTAATAAAATTATTAACCCCTAAACCTAAGTCTAACCCTAACCCTAACGCCCCCCTAACTTAAATATTAATTAAATAAATCTAAATAAATTAACTCTTATTAACTAAAATAATCCTATTTAAAACTAAATACTTACCTTTAAAATAAACCCTAATATAGCTACAATATAAATAATAATTATATTCTAGCTATCTTAGGATTTATATTTATTTTACAGGTAACTTTCATTTTATTTTAACCATGTACAATAACTATTAAATAGTTATTAACTATTTAATAGCTTACCTAGCTAAAATAAAGAGAAATGTACCTGTGAAATAAATCCTAACCTAAGTTACAATTACACCTAACACTACACTATACTTTAATAAATTATTCCTATTTAAAAAAAATACTTACCTGTAAAATAAACCCTAAGATAGCTACAATATAATTAATAATTATATTATAGCTATCTTAGGATTTATATTTATTTTACAGGTAACTTTGTATTTATTTTAGCTAGTTAGAATAGTTATTAAATAGTTATTAACTATTTAATAACTACCTAGCTAAAAGAAATACAAAATTACCTGTAAAATAAATCCTAACCTAAGTTACAATTAAACCTAATACTACACTATCATTAAATTAACTAAATAAACTACCTACAAATAACTATAATTAAATACAATTACATAAACTAACTAAAGTACAAAAAATAAAAAAGCTAAGTTACAAAAAATAAAAAAATAAGTTACAAACATGTTAAAAATATTACAACAATTTTAAGCTACTTACACCTAATCTAAGCCCCCTAATAAAATAACAAACCCCCCCAAAATAAAAAAAATCCCTACCCTATTCTAAATTAAATAAATTTCAAAGCTCTTTTACCTTACCAGCCCTTAAAAGGGCCATTTGTGGGGGCATGCCCCAAAAAGTTCAGCTCTTTTGCCTGTAAAAGAAAAATACAACCCCCCCCAACATTAAAACCCACCACCCACATACCCCTAATCTAACCCAAACCCCCCTTACAAAAACCTAACACTAATTCCCTGAAGATCATCCTACCTTGAGTCGTCTTCACTCAGCCGAGCCACCGATGGAACTGAAGAGGACATCCGGAGCGGAAGAAGTTAATCCTCCAAGCGGCGCTGAAGAAATCTTCCATCCGATGAAGTCATCATCCAGGCGGCGCTGAAGAAGTCTTCGATCCGGCCGATGTCATCTTCAAAGAGGCACTGAAGAGGTCTTCTATCCGGGCGAAGTCATCTTCCAAGCCAGGTCTTGAATCTTCCTTCCGCCGACGCGGAACCACCTTCTTCACCGACGGACTACGACGAATGTTCCGATCAGCCAATAGAATGCGAGCTCAATCTGATTGGCTGATTGGATCAGCCAATCGGATTGAACTTGAATCTGATTGGCTGATTCCATCAGCCAATCAGATTTTCCTACCTTAATTCCGATTGGCTGATAGAATCCTATCAGCCAATCGGAATTGAGGGGACGCCATCTTGGATGACGTCCCTTAAAGGAGCCGTCATACGTCGTAGTCCGTCGGTGAAGAAGGTGGTTCCGCGTCGGCGGAAGGAAGATTCAAGACCCGGCTTGGAAGATGACTTCGCCCGGATAGAAGACCTCTTCAGCGCCTCTTTGAAGATGACATCGGCCGGATCGAAGACTTTTCTTCAGCGCCGCCTGGATGATGACTTCATCGGATGGAAGATTTCTTCAGCGCCGCTTGGAGGATTAACTTCTTCCGCTCCGCATGTCCTCTTCAGTTCCATCGGTGGCTCGGCTGAGTGAAGACGACTCAAGGTAGGATGATCTTCAGGGGATTAGTGTTAGGTTTTTGTAAGGGGGGTTTGGGTTAGATTAGGGGTATGTGGGTGGTGGGTTTCAATGTTGGGGGGGGGTTGTATTTTTCTTTTACAGGCAAAAGAGCTGTTTTCTTTGGGGCATGCCCCACAAATGGCCCTTTTAAGGGCTGGTAAGGTAAAAGAGCTTTGAAATTTATTTAATTTAGAATAGGGTAGGGCATTTTTTTATTTTGGGGGGGTTTGTTATTTTATTAGGGGGCTTAGATTAGGTGTAAGTAGCTTAAAATTGTTGTAATATTTTTAACATGTTTGTAACTTATTTTTTTATTTTTTGTACTTTAGTTAGTTTATGTAATTGTATTTAATTGTAGTTATTTGTAGGTAGTTTATTTAATTAATTTAATGATAGTGTAGTATTAGGTTTAATTGTAACTTAGGTTAGGATTTATTTCACAGGTACATTTCTCTTTATTTTAGCTAGGTAAGCTATTATATAGTTAATAACTATTTAATAGTTATTGTACATGGTTAAAATAAATTGAAAGTTACCTGTAAAATAAATATAAATCCTAAGATAGCTAGAATATAATTATTATTTATATTGTAGCTATATTAGGGTTTATTTTAAAGGTAAGTATTTAGTTTTAAATAGGATTCATTTAGTTAATAAGAGTCAATTTATTTAGATTTATTTAATTAATATTTAAGTTAGGGGGGCATTAGGGTTAGGGTTAGACTTAGGTTTAGGGGTTAATAATTGTATTACAGTGGCGGCGGCGTAGTGGGGGGCAGGATAGGGGTTAATAAATTTATTATAGGTGACGACGGTGTAGGGGGGGCAGATTAGGGGTTAATAAATATATTATAGGTGGCGACGGTGTAGGGGGGGCAGATTAGGGGTTAATAAATTTATTATAGGTGGCGACGGTGTAGGGGGGGCAGGATAGGGGTTAATAGGTTTAATATAGGTTGCGGCGGGTTCATGGAGCGGCGGTTTAGGGGTTAAACTATTTATTTAGTTGTGGAGAGGTGCGGGATCAGCAGGGTAGGGGTTAATAATTTTATAATAGAGGGCGACGGTGTAGGGGGGGCAGGATAGGGGTTACTAGGTATACTGTAGGTGGCAGTGGTGTCCGGGAGCGGCGGTTTAGGGGTTAATACATTTATAAGAGTTGCGGCAGGGTCTAGGAGCGGCGGTTTAGGGGTTAATACATTTATAAGAGTTGCGGCGGGGTCTAGGAGTGGCAGTTTAGGGGTTAGTAACTTTATTGAGTTGCGGGGGGCTCCGGGGGCGCCGGTATAGGGGGTAGAACAGTGCAGTTTAGTGTGAGTGCTTAGTGACAGGCTAGCAATAAAGCTGGGAAAAAGCCGAAGGGCAGCGAGATCGGATGAGTGATAACTGTCACAGTCCGCTGCTCATCGCCCCGCGGCTTTTTGACAGCTTTATTTGATAACTTAGGCGTATTTTTTCAGGTCTGCGGCGGCGAAGGTAGGCGAGCTTAGGCGGGCGTATTGGGCTGGCGAAGTCAGAAAAGTAGACGGCTTGATAACTACCCCCCTAGGTGTAATTAGTTTAAACATTTTATAATTTGTTTATTATTTTCTGTAATTTAGTGTTTGTTTTTTTGTACTTTAGCTAATTTTATTTAATTGTATTTAATTTAGGGAATTAATTTAATTATAGTGTAGTGTTGGGTGTTAGTGTAACTTAGGTTAGGTTTTATTTTACAGGTAAATTTGTCTTTATTTTAGCTAGGTAGTTATTAAATAGTTAATAACTATTTAGTAACTATTCTACCTAGTTAAAATAAATACAAACTTGCCTGTAAAATAAAAAATAAACCCTATGTAGCTATTAGTTATATTGTAGCTATCTTAGGGTTTATTTTACAGGTAAGTATTTAGTTTTAAATAGGAATAATTTAGTTAATGATAGGAATTTTATTTAGATTTACTTAAATTATATCAAAGTTGGGGGGGTTAGGGTTATACTTATGTTTAGGGGTTAATAAATTTAGAATAGTGACGGAGACGTTGGGGGCGGCAGATTAGGGATTAATAAATATAATGTAGGTGTCGGTGATCTTGGGGGCAGCAGATTAGGGGTTAATAAGTATAATGTAGGTGGCAGTGATGTTCGGAGCGGCAGATTAGGGGTTAATAGTTATAATGTAGGTGTCGGCGATGTTGAGGACAGCAGATTAGGGGTTAATAAGTGTAAGATTAGGGGTGTTTAGACTCGGCGTTCATGTTAGGGTGTTAGGTGTAAACATAAATTTTATTTCCCCATAGGAATCAATGGGGCTGCGTTACTGAGTTTTACGCTTCTTTTTTGCAGGTGTTAGACTTTTTTTCAGCTGGCTCTCCCCATTGATTCCTATGGGGAAATCGTGCACAAGCATGCACAACCAGCTCACCGCTAACGTAAGCAGCGCTGGTATTGGAGTGAAATGTGGAGCAAAATTTTGCTCAACGCTCACTTTTTGTCTGTTCACGCCGGGTTTGTAAAAACCCGTAATACCAGCGCTGTCTTAAAGTGAGCGGTGAACATAAACTGCTCGTTAGCACCGCATAGCCTCTAACGCAAAACTCGTAATCTAGCCGAATGTTTTTGTGAAATCTGTATTAGCGTTTTAAATTAACTACATACTAAGCTATAATCATAATGTATATCACTAGAAGTGACTCAAATAAATCTGTACACAGTATTGAAATATGTCCCCCAAGATTACTCCCTTAGGATGGACGCTATCGGCCACTTCAAAAATAGATTTAATATTTTGGGTGATATTGATAGGCTTACCACTAAAGCTAAAAATATTGCTATTGATAATAGAATATGGAACAAAACAAGTGAATTATTCCAAGATTTATTAAAAATTAATCAATGCAAAAATTCTAAGAAACAGGATGAGATAATTCTCAAATCTTGGCCGAAGATAATATGAATTAATGACAAAATGTCCACTCACCTTATAGAAAAGGAATTGAAATTACAACAGCTAAGAGAAAAAATTTGCTCATCACGCAAATGCGAAGAAAAATTAGAAATAGCCCAAAATGAAATTGTTACACTTAAACAAGACATTGTCGCCTTAGATAAACATAACCAAAAACTAATCGCTAAAATAAAAAGTTTAAATGAGCTACTCAGCAATAATAAGCCCCCCTTCATTAGTGATGCAAATAATGAAAATACAGAGATTATGAAATCCCTAAAAGAATTTGTGAGAGGTGAGATACAAGGTATAAGAGAAGAATTTAAACAAAGGACCCCGAATGGTTTATAAAAATATTTCCCAAGTAGGCAGTCACCAAATGTTTTAAATTCAGGGAATTTCTACCCTTCAGAGGGGGAAGACAGCTATTATAGTGAGTCAGAGGGTGGAGCCAGCTACCCAGATAGCCCATATAAAAATAATACACATAAGGGATCGCCCCATAGCAAAAATAGGACAGATAGGGGGCGCTCCATCCTTAATAATAAGGTCCCTAAGAGAACCCAAGATGTACCTAATAAAGCGTATGACACCCATAAGATAATTACATTCTTAAATAGTGCAGGACCTGCAGTTGCGTCACTAGGGTTGGTGTCACCCGGTGCGGTAAGTTATGGTGTCACCCCCCCCCCCCCCGAAAGTAGACACACACAAAAACACAGGCACACACACATACAAACACTCAGACACACTTAAATACATACTCAGATGCACACACAAACACTCGGAAACACACTCAAACACACACACAAAAACACACACACAAGAACACTGAGACACACACACAAAAACACTGAGACACACACACACACACAAAAACACTGAGACACACACACACACAAAAACACTGAGACACACACACAAAAACACTGAGACACACACACACACACACACACAAAAACTCAGACACACACATACAAAATATGTAAACTGCACTGCATTAATTATAAAGCTCATGCCTAGAGCTGCTCCCTGGCTCAGCAGGGCACCAAATGAAAGATAAACAGAGCACTCTAAAATAAATCACTGAAGAAAAGGTTTAGGCGCACAAACTATGAAAATTCTGCTCTCTGACCCTGTTCCAAGTCTGTCAGTGCACAGCCCTGGGCCGCATGTCACTGAGCAGTGAGCACAGATAGGCAGGCAGGTTTAGGCTAGCAGCTCAACTTTGCAAGCCCCACGGCACGCCCACAACATTCATAGTGAAATTGGGCAGGGGAGGAGCAAAGTACAAACAAGCAAAAGCAGCTGGGAAAACTATTTGTTGAAATTGCAGCACTGGCTCAAGGGGCAAAAAAATTGTGTGTCTACAACTTCCCCAGTCCCACTAATGTTCACAAATGCCAGACCCTCTAATAAAATAATCTATGCATCTCAACATTGTATTTCTTTGAATTTCCTTAAAATTAAAAAAAATATATATATATTTTTTTTTTTTGGTGTCACCCCCTGGAGTACCTGGTGATGCCACTGAGTACCTGTATTCTCAAAAAGGGGGACCATTTCTATAATCGACCACTTAGAGGCCTATAAAAATGCTTTATCTATACTAAATGTTCGTAGTGAGCAGTTTAAAATTGAATTTCTGCCATCGGTATTTGAAGGTAAATATCGTAAGTTTTTTATTTCACTGAAATATATGAATATTCATACTTGGGAGTGAAATTAAACAACAGTGCAAAAGGGAGTCCAGGCAGTATCGTACCACCACCACTGCTAAAGCAGCTGTATACGGTTTGAAATGTAGCGCAAATCAAAGCCCAATCAAATTCCTTTCTACACTAAAAGGTGCTTACAGTATGGTTGAAAACAATCCCAAATTTGAAAGCTCAGAATTTGTAAATTTATTTTCTGAAGCATTACCCTCACACATCAAAGTAAATTTGGCTAGAGACTTTGATGATAACTATTCATTGGATTGGCTGATTAGAGAGAGTATAAAATTATACTCCATTCAGCAGCCCAGTGAACAAGGGGTTAAAAGAGAACCGAGGCCCAACGCTAAAATTGTGTCACAAACTAGAGTATCACCTAGCCCCCTCAATTTTGAATCCAAAAAGAAAAAACTTATGCGGAAGTGACCAGAGGAAACCGGCCTTCTCCACAAAGTTTTGAGTCTGCCCCTCCCCCACCAAGGGCTGAGGAGCAGATTCCGTGTGCTGAAAGGAGGGAATATACTCAAAATGTGGGGTAAACCCAAATAAATAGATATCCCCAAAGAGACGAATACCCACAAGGTAATAGGTATCCCCGCAGATACTCTAAAGATAACCAGACACCCCAATTAAATAGTGCACCCCAGGATATTAATGCCAGACAAGTTGAACCCAAAAGACTGCCGCATCAAGATAGACAAAATAGCTATGATTCTGAGGGAGACCAAGGCGCCTGGAATCAATGCCCTGGGGCATCAAAAAATCAGCAATGGGTAGAAATAGCTTATATAATCAAGTGGATCAACTTAGTATGCAGTTAAATCAATTATGTGAACAGTTTGCTAATATGAGTCAAGCTCTTACGGCTCAGAAACCCAATAATCCTTTTTTAGGGGTGATGCCAGTGGCCAACAATACACCACAGGCACAAACAAAAATACTCAAATATTATCTAAGGGGGAGAGAAATACCAAAGGGGATATTAAATGTTATTAATGATACTAATCAAATTCTCTCCCCACAGCCCAGCAACGTAAGGCCTAACTGTAATGATAGGTGTCCCCAGTCTGGAAGCATTAATAAATCTCCTCTTTTGCAGTTCTCCCTAAACCTTATTCCCACAGGTGGGTGTGCAGAGCAATCCTCACCTGTAGAAGGAAGCCCTGACTGTGACACAATACACAGGAAACCCGTTATCCCAATTACAGAGGAGACGATGGGTAAGAATTGTACTGTATCAGGTAACGTGGCTTATTCAGGTAACTCGTGGTGAAACCCACAAATGTGTTAACATGCTAATTTTATGTGTGAAATGGTAGAAACTGAGGGGAGATAGTATGTATTAGCTGAGCTTCAGTATTCAGTTACCAACCCTATCATGGGATTTGTTGATACTGGATTTCAGGCAACTATTTTATCCCACAGGTACTACACACAGCCTAAAGTCAGGGAATTTGATGGTTCTCTAATAGGTGTTGGGGATGACTCTCTTAAAGTCTGGGGCACTACATGGTTAAAGCTAAAGCTGGGGAACAAGGTCATAAGACACCCTGTCGTTATAGTGGATCTGCCAAATGATCATTTAATAATTGGTATTGATCTTCTTAGGTGATTAAGTACAGTAATTGAATGCATAAATAATATTATTTGGTCACAAGTTAGAAGACCTATTAATTATGAGCAGTCCAGCATACCTCACACCAGACATAACTGTCACATGGTGGAAGAAAAGCCAGATGCTGTTGAAATTCATTTCAGGAATAGCTCTGTACCTGAAATAACTGAAATAATTGTCCTACAAATAGATGATCAGACTCCCTTAAGTGGCTCTCTGATGGTCATACCATTACATTTTCGCCTGGGAAAAAAGCCAATATTTCCCTAGACGGAGTTGTATCTCTACACAAAGGAGATCCTAAATTCCCTAAAGGGGGTGATCTCTCTCAATTCCTTGCAGAACTTGAGAAAATTAAGGATGATTTATTTATCCCTATACAAGTGCATGACCTGGGAAAAACCAAGTATGCTAAAATAAACTTAAAACAGGTAGCTAGCTAAATAAATGAAGGCTTATTGGCGCAGATAGCTGAACCTAAAGTAATTAAATATCTTTCTCCATGAGTCCATGACCTAGATGGTAACTCTGAAAGCTATAACATTACAGCTAAATGTTTATTATCTATATCCATAGGTAATAAATCAGCAAAACACCTGTTTTTAGTTTTAAATAATCCCCATAATCAAATATACATTTGCAATGATCTCTTACATAGATATGCCACACAAATAGATTTGATTAACCTTTGCCTATAGAGCAGGTTGAAAGGGGACCCTGAAATATTTCAGGATGAAAATGCAGCCCTAAAATCAAACCAGCAATTGCCATATGCTGTGAATATGCAGGTGTCTAACAATGTTGTAATCCCTGCTGGGGAAGATATATTTTTCTTACCCTTACAGGAAAAAAGGGTCAGAAGTTAAAAACTTCTGAAGCGCTAATTTGCATCTCCCAGAGAATACGTTATACGAGTATAACATTACGTGTAAATATTGGAATTATTCCAATAAATGTTATTGTGCATAACATGACCCCGCAGGAGATCACCTTATCCAATGAAACTACCATAGGATATGCTCTGGAATCCATTAATTATACTTTCAAATTCACGAATAATGTAATTGGGCAATTAGGTTAGCTGAGAATATTAAGATGTTATCTAAATAGATAACCACATATGTGTCTAAAAGGTCATAGAATACATCATTGATGAACCTTTGGAAGATTGCAGGAGCATTGCATCGTCCAAAGGGCATCACTGTGTACTCAAGCAGTCCGTAACAAGTACGGAAGGCAGTAAGCCATTCATCACCTAAACGAACAGGGATAAGGTTAAAAGCACCCATTAGATCTAATTTAGTATAAATTGAAGATCTGTGTAAATCTTCAATCAACTCAGGGATGAGTGGTAATGGGCATCTGTCTTTAATTGTTATTTTATTTATTCACAATAGTCTATAATGGGACGTAATGTTTGATCTTTGTTGGTTACAAAAAATATCCCTGCCCCAGCTGGGGAAGTAGACTGTGTAATAAAACCTTTTCTAAGGTTGTCATTTATGTATTCTTTGAGTTTATCAAGTTCTGGTTTGGAGAGGGGAAATATATGCCCATAAGGGACTGTTGACCCAGGTATCAGCTCAATAGGGCAATCATATTCCTTGTGTGGTGGCAGCATTTCAGCTTCTTTTTTGTCAAAAACTTGTGAAAAATCTGAGTAGCAGTGAGGTATTGGATTTTCTGTGATATTTAGAAAGGGGTGTGAGGGTGAACAAGTAGATAAGCAATAAGGTGAACTGAATTAAATTGTGTTATCTGTCCAGTGTATATGTGGCTGATGTTTATGTAAACAATGTAAACCCAATACCATTGGAAAAATAGGGGAATTTATTATGTCAAAAGATATGAACTCATGATGGTTGTTTTGTATTGATATCAGGAGAGGGATAGTCTGGTGGGTAATAGGATCAGACGTCAAGTGTTTTCCATCAATAAGATGCACAGAAATTGGCTTTTTCTTTTCGATGAAGGGTATTTTATTTTGGTTTACAACATTCAAATCTATATAACTTGCAAAATGCCCCAGAATCCAATATGGCATCAAGACTATAGCGGTGATGTTGTGCTTTTGAAAATGGATGTGCGCTGATACCTCTTTGTTTGTGTAATTACTGGGTCATATTGGCAGCACTCCCAGATGTTGATTTAAACTTTTTGAAAAAGGCTCTGTTGCCGATACGCGTTGATCCGCCCTACAGCTACAGACAAACTTGGCACCCAGGACCGTTGTCTCTAACAGGAGGTTTGAAATAAGAAATCCCTGTTAGTTATTGTACAGCGAGAGGAGCCACATACTGAAAAATATTTAAAAGGAATGAAGTGCGCGCACTTAATTTAAACAAGGAGAACCTCTGATTAGTCACAAAGAACCCACGTGACTCTATTGCCGAACCGGACAGCTGATATATCAAACACTGACAGGAAAAGTAAGAATACACAGAGGAGCGTTTTTTATACATAAAGGTACTGTGTGACATCTCTAATTGGAAACTTTTAAAGGAACTACAAAAAAAGGAAAGACTGTGGGTAAACACCTGCTAGGAAAAGCCCTCTAATTAAAGCTTGCAACACTGTGTTTAATAAGACACACAGCATTTTGAAAACACTCATTACAGACTATCAATACAGAAAGGTGTATCATTGTTTTTACCATTGGTTCATACTGGTGTATGAAAGCTAACTATACTTATCAATCTGCAATGGTTTATTGTTACTGTATCAACCTATCTTAGGAAAAGCCCTCTAATTAAAGCTTGCAACACTGTGTCTAATAAGACACACACCACTTTGAAACACCTGTTACATACAGAAAAGGCTTATCATTGTTTTCAATATTAATTTATACTAGTGTTTGAAAACTTACTCCTCTTATCAATTTATAGTGGTTTATTGTTACTGTATCAACTTATGCCTCTACTAGTTTATTATATGCCCATCATCTAACATATTAGCAGCTATTGGAGTCTTTTCTATCAGAATTGTAGTTTTAAATTAGAATTGTAGTTTTTAATGCATTTATAACACCGGTGTTATTAAAGTGAATGTCAATTTACAAACTACTGAATGCTCATAATACTTATATTACACATGTTTATTCAAACCGTGAACTTTAAAAAAAATAAAAAATAATAATTTATAATCTATTTTAATTACTAACTTCGCTCCGTTTTGAGCAACAACTCCTCCCATAAGGCACTTCCTTGTTTTGCAGTGAGTGACTAATAGAGTGGTCTCACCTACTCTATACGTATCTCTGATGCGCGCACCCGTGATGCCCTTACTTTGCGCATGCGTGAAAAACAGTTGGACTTAATCTGCGCATGCGTTTAAAACTAAAATACTTAATGTGCGCAAGCGTGAAAGTAGGAAAGACAGGCTGCCCATGCGTTAACATCCGACCTCCTCAAAGCGCTATCTAGTATTCAATGAATGTATCCATTAATTGAATACTATTGTGATAGCGAATGCAGCCGAAAAATATGTATTAATCTAATCACAGTACCCTTAGCAGCACTGTACAATACTAATCACAGTAGCCTTCACTGTATACCGCTGATAGAGTCTGAACTTGAAGGTGTTACAGAGCATGCGCGTCTCGTGGACACGCATCACTTCTGAAGCTAGGGATTAGAAGCTAACGCATGCGCAGAAAAAGCGCATGACGTTGCCAAAAAGGGGTTGAACGCCACGGGGTAAAAAAACGGATTGGAATCACTGTTGTCAATTATTTCCAAATAGAGGGACCAAACGGCGGGTGGAGGAATCTCGGCTCCAAAAATGAGATAAAAAGGTATATATTTGGGATTAGCTAGTACACACAAAAAAATTATGAATTAAGGTCCACCTAAATTGTTGAGAGTGATAATATGGCAATAAACAACACTGTTGAGTTTACATTCACTTTAAGTTTTTAGAATCTAATTTTTTAGAACATTACTGTTTAATATTTTATTGCTATTAATGTCTGTAAGGAATTTTTATTTCTTAGTATGAACTTACTTAATAAATTAACATTATAACACTAATCTGCATACTATCCCTGTTTTTCTCATTTTTAATTAGGATCCATATTTTTTACCTAAAATCAAAAATTTGTGAGGATCCCTAGTTCCCAGTACTAATTTAATCACAAATATATTTAACTATATTTATTTTTTTTGCACCCCTACTTTTCACTACAACAATTATCATACATACTGCACGTATACTATATACACAAAAGATCTACCTGGTGGCATAGAGTCACTTTAAACTTACTAACTAACTAACACTAATTTCACACCTATTTACTCTCACGATTTTTTTTTTTTTCCTTACATAAACAAGGAGAAATGAGCATGTTTTAACCTTCATTAACACTTTCACTAAGCAGCTTTCCACGCAGCACACATTATATTATCACTGAAAAGATAGAAGATTATTATACTATTTTATTTTATCATCATACCTGAACCTCATATTATTGGTATTATCTACCCTAACTAAAAGATTAACACTTTCATTAACACTTTCACTAAGTAGCTTTCTACGCAGCACACATTATATTACCACTGAAACGATAGACGATTATTATACTAACTTATTTTATCATCACACCTTGAACTTATTATTGGTATTCTTTACCCCAACTAAAAGATAGAAGATTATTATATTATTTTATTTTATTTTATCATCACACCTCTACTCAAAGGCGACAGACCGGAATTCCTTACTCACACCAAACTCCTTCCACCCGGAAGCTCTGAAGAAAGGAATAATAAGATCACAAATGATGTGAGTGATCCACAATAATAGTGACAAGAAGAAAAAAGAAAAACAACTGGAAGTAATTAGGCTAAAATTCAAACAAAGAGGATATAAACAAACTGAGGTGGAACAAATACTCAAGGACAACTGGAACCTAACGCAAACAGATCTCCTGAACAAAGAAATGGAAGATAAGAGCAAGGAAGAACGTATGAACATGATGGTAACTTTAATCCTACCAGCATATTCACTCAAAGAGTCATAGAGAACAATTGGTTCATCCTAAACCAACACCCGACTCTACCCTTCTTCAACAAGCCACCTCCAAGAATGGTCTATAATAGAATCAGTAACCTTCGAGACATACTAGTCAAAAAATCTTTTGAGCCTGACACAAGACAATACCAATGGCTAGCAATACCAAAAAAAAGGATGCTACAGCTGTGGCAACTGTATCACATGCAACTCTTTCCTAACAGGTTCTAAATTTCATCACCCACACAATGGAAAACTATACATATACAACATAGACTAACTTGTACCACAGAATATGCTGTCTATCTGATCATTTGTCCATGTGGCCTGTTCTATGTAGCAAAGATGAGCACATCCTTCCGTGATCGCCTAGCGAATCACCGCATTGCAATCAGGAAAGCCATTAAGGACAAGAAAAGTGACCAATTGGTGGCACGCCACTTTATGCAACATGGCCACACTGTAGCCATGCTGAGAACTATCCTCATTGACTGGATACCCCCATTAAAAAGAAGGGGTGAAAGAAACCTTGCACTAATCAAAAGGGAAGCAAGGTGGATCAACCACCTGGAAACACTGGTTCCCAAGGGACTTAATACCAGTATTGACTATGCCCTACTCTGCTAGTTTGTGTACACCAAATTTGGTCATACATGTTGGGAAAGATTCTTTATTGTTTTATTGTTGTATATATACGAAAGTTAATAATCAGTAGTAATCACATTGTTGTACCACACACACATATTGTGCTCTTACAACATTGGAGTCTATTACTATACTCCTTCCCTGTCCTTACATTTATATTTCATGGTTGACATATTTCTTTTTGTCCATCACCTCCTCTCGGTTGGAATAGGGCGCCTCTTGCAGATACTATCGGCCTTCCAGGTGGGTTGCTGGTTGATTTGGGGATTTTTGGTACTGTATAGATTATAGGACATTTTGGGTGTTGTATATTGAGGAATTCTCCTAGTTTCTCATCAATGTAGCGGTTTTGAACTGCCATGGTAATAACATAATCTTTCTCTTTGTCCATCACCTCCTCTCTCCTTGTTCATTACCCCCTTTCATTAGTCATTGATTTCTCACATGTCTCTTACAAAGCTTATAGTCTAAATATGTACACGCTGTGCCTCCATACATACCCACACAGAGCACCTACATTACATTCGTTTTAGACTCTTATTCTGCTTATCCTTAAAATTCATTTTGTGAATTTTACTCTGTATGACCACATGCACAATTCCTTACTTTAATATCAATCATTTGTGCAGGTATATAGATACACCTAGGAACCATACGTTTTACAGATCTACACTAACTTCATAGGTATATACGTGATCACCGTATTTGGACTAATTAGCCTGTTCCTTTCTGTTGTGTATACAAGGACACATATGTCTATGGTATCAGCTACAAATCCCTACATATACCCAACACATATTACACTTTGCACAATATAGAGTTGTTTTACACATAAATAGTTAGTTTACGGTTTCTATGACAACTCACCTCTCAGACCACATGCTAGACGCACGGCTGATGACATCATCAACTTCAGCATCACATAGCCCAAATAGTACTTAAGAGTGGTACAGACTCACAATTGTTCGTCGCTGAACATACCACATGCATACAGATTATGGTAAGCTGTACAACTAATCTTGTTTTCTGTTTCCCTAACAACATCTTGTTTGCATTTGTATATTTCACTTGAGAGGTTTACCGTATGTACAATGGTTTAACACTATCCACTGAAACTTTCCTGATATGGGGTTACTGTATCTTTTTAGTAAATTTAGTTATCCTAGCATTATGACACACATGTACTTAGCAGGTTGAAATTACGGACTACAGTATATGGTGCTCTGAGATATGTTGTTGCCCAGATTATGCTATTTTGTGAACACCACGCTGTTACATAGCCTTGCAATTTCTCCAGACACATGAACCAAAGTGCACACTGTAATTACAACACATAAACAACCACTGTAAGAATCCATACAACGTGTGATAAAAAAAAGCATGTATATAAGGTCTGTGTTGTGCATACTGTAGGATACAATGTTTATGGAATTGAGTGTATATTTTCACATTATTTTGAGAGTTTATACAAATGGTTTGTTATTTTTGTACATATACATGCACTCTCTATATAGGTGATTTAAGATACTTTATTTATGGGTTTGAGTTTTGATAGCTACATTATTGAAATATAACCATTTACTTTACTAATATAGTATTGTCTATGTTGATTGTAATATATATGGCGCTGTGTTAAGTTGAGTATTGTCTTCTTTCTTCTAGGTATAAAATTAGCTGCTTACATATTTATCTATTGTATACAGTTTACCTGATTGTTCTTGGGCGTTAAATTCTATATAGATTTAATCTAGATTTATATGCAGTTACCCATTTACCTATGTATAAACAATGGAATTTTATTTGTCTTGTGTTTGTCTTTTCTTTCTTCTTTTGGTTGTAACCCTTTTGATGTGTTGCCTTACATTTAGGGGCATTAACTATGATTTTAACTTATGTATTTTCTTTTAGAAACAGTCTTGACAAAGGTCCCTGTAAGGACCGAAACATTGACTGAAACTTTATTGATGAAACACTAATAAAAGTAATGTTTACTAAGCCCTGTGAGTGCCTCTTCTTTCTTTGAAGTTTCTACCTATCTACCATACAGAGCACCCAGGCAATTCACCAATACAGTGAGTGCTTGGAACCCAGAACTAAATAATATATATATATATATATATATATATATAATAAAATAAGTATGCAATCTATCAAAAATTAAATTTGACCATGCTCATTTTATTGCTGAATACATTCTGTGTATTGCAAATCTGAGGTCTGACATGAGATGCCTTTTCCTGATTACAGAACATTTGAGAACAAAGAAATTGTTTTCAAAGATTCTCTATCAGATCACTGACATATTATCATAGCTGCTCAATACATCTATAGGGTTCAAAAGAGAACATTTTTCTCTTTAGTTCAGCACAAACCCCTGGGGTGTTGGAGATAAGATTCTCTACATAAGTCAGATATGCAAACGTAAATCTGAAGATATAGTAATTAGCACAGGCCTGTCAAATGCCCCTGAACCTCAGATGTACATCAAACTAGCTAAGCAGACACACATGGTGCATTGTAACTTTGAAATTCATTTTAAAGTACAAGTAATGTTTAAATTTCAAGTTAAAGTATACCTTAGTATTGTATAAAAATGTATATAATTGTGGATCTGAAATGAAATGCCTGACAATAACATATTAGCTAAGTATTTGCTGAATTTAATAAGTAACTATGTAATCAATTATAAATGTTTAATCAGTTTATTTCAGGATAAATACATGTTTCTTTGTTTTCCAGAAATCTAATGAACATTACAGGGGAGAACTGATGTGAAGATGAGATTTCTAAATAAGATGATATAAGATGTGACTACGAAATGAAATATGTACCAGTATATCAAATGAGCTGATATACAGAATAAGTCAGATAGACATATATATTTTATTGATTTATACCATTAGTCCCTCATATTCCAAAATATGATAAGTAATATACTCATGTTTAGTCTCTATAGATACATGATAAGTTATATTAGATGGGACATATATGTTAACCAGATAAGTTTATTAATATCAGTAAATAATTGTATTTTTTTATTTTATGTTTTTTGAGGTTTTTAGCAAAAATTACAATACAAATATAATTTGCCACAATTCAATATAAGCAGGTATAAGAACAATTTTTGTACCATAATGATAAATATACAAAACAGTTACAAATTGGTGAGAATATAATCGCCAAATATAGCAATATAGGTACAAGAATACAAACATATTCATATAATGACATATAAGCCAGGGAATGATAGGCAAGTACTACTGAAACCTCCCTTTATCTATTTATAGAAACCTCCTGTGCTATTAGTAGGACCCACACGTGATATCTAGTATTGATGGAGGTAAACTAGAGTGATATAAAGTTTTATAAACCTCCCAAATAGTGTATGGGCTACTCATAAATCTATGCAATATAACTCAAATTGCTGGAGGTGAAAGAACTAGAGTGATATACGGTCACTATTGGACCATGGCGCATAATTTATAATCTATTATAGATTTTATTAGCTATGTGGTAACTACTGAACCGGTCACTCTTGGACCAAATACATCTTTAATATTATAGTTTATGGTAGTTACATATAGGCTACTTATACATAAGTGAAGATAAGGCGAAGAACCACATATATATTTTTTTTAACATATAAGTGTGGGCTTTTACTATAGGGGTAACTGATGGAACCTATGGTGTTCTAGGCAGATTGTACAATAGCAGATTTATATAGAATATTATTTATCTGCAATCATTCATAGTGGTACGGAATATCAAACTGTGGGAGAGTGTTTGCAGGATTATCTGTAACCCAGTGATAGCCTAGACATTTTCCATACTAATAAATAGAAGTATGTGCTACATCCACAGCTTAAGCTTTAATATTTTGGAATATGCAAAGGTAACCATCAAATAAGTAAGTATGTTGTCCATTATATCGTATTGTCCCTTCAGAAGTGTGAGACAATACCTAGAAACAGATATGTGTTACTCTCAGGTCAAACTTCCATATAACAGCATATAAACTAGGTAGGCACATGAGTATATGCATACGTTAGATGTAAATGGTTATTGGTATAGGAGGACAATTATTATTGAATAAACCATGAGGCATCTATTCTCTAGTTCTCTAAATAACCCAGATAGCAGGAATAATTTTGTTGATGTGAGGTGCCATACCAACTAGCCAATTATGTAACACTATAGTGAAGCTGTACTTCTGGAGAAAATACAGACACACTCCATTAATAAATTAGGAACTCAGAGAGTTGACTGCTAAATATATTAGTTAGCTAAGATAATAATGAAACCTGATTAGGTATGGGTTTTGTAGGTAAAGCATGACAGAGTGGAGACCTATATTAAAAAAGCATACCTGAAAACATGTGTATTAATAATGAGGTTATGGATACAGACTACATGTCCTTAGAGTCCAATATGCATATAAATAGCAATATACTGACTAGAATGTATTAGAACAAGGTAGGAGAAGTGTCTAGTCACATAGTCCAGGCAATGACTATCAAGTAGTAAAAAAAATAAAAAAAATAAGATTAGTCTAATAGCAAGTAGTATGTGAGAGAACAGCGTATATTAAGGTGCATATGAAACCGCTAGCATGAATCCCTTATGCTAGATGATTAATTCAGATAGAGAACCATACCAAGTAAATTCTCTTTGCGAAGCAATACATTAAACTGTTAAGACCAAAGTATTTCAATATAAGATAAATTAAGAGCCAACCGTGCCATACCGGCCATAGACACCACAATCAGCTCAGTTGTGCCCTAACCTTGATTTATAGTACGTTGATATAGTGAATGAATTTCAGTTAAGCCTAGATCCAGCCTTTTTGAAGCTGCTAAGGGTGTACTCTTCATATAAGGAACTTGGTACATGTTGCTATGTGTAACCTGCTACTCGTTTTTTAATATATAGTTAATGTGCTGACAACTTGTAGTAAATAGAAATGATGTATGGGCCGGAAGGGCCATATACTGTATTCTATAATTATCAGAGCACAAGAAAGGTGTTCTCCCTAGAGGACCTAAAACTACTATTGAAGATCTATATAACTAATTAATAGGCAAAAAGATGTGAACAAACAACCGGTCAAGTAACCTTTAAATAGAACATATTATATCTCGTGTTGTTCTAATGTACAACTGGCTTATAAGATCATAATGTCCCAAACTGGCAAAATGTCTCCATCATAAGTCTATATGTAATCAATCACACAGCTCAGTCCCAGGTCAGCTGCCTCTGAATACACTGCGTTGCTGTCCAGATCACACCGCAATCCCTGCAATGCGATATGGCAACACAGTACCTGTAATGAGTCTACCCAACACCAGTCTTGGCATTAGTTGCAGCGTGTACATCGCTGCAGATGTACTGCAACACAAGTGAGCACTGAAGCTTGTTCTGGCTGATAGGGAGAGAAGCTGATGCGCTAATATCTCCGCTGTGCTCTTGATTCTCTGCAACATATAGAAGCGCCGGTTCTTCAGATAGAGCTGCCACCTGACCGCTATATGCCTTATTTCCCATTGTGAGTGTACCATACCTGATCTGTTTTATATATTTGGATGAGGAGCCTTCCTGCTCCCCACTCTCGTCGACGTCCTCCGTGTTCACATTTGGGTTGCAGGTGGGTAACTAGCTAGTGGCTTCTATTGGGTCACATGTTTTTATGATTGTCACTGTCTCAGTTGCCTCAGGAGTATATAGGAAGGGGTTGAAATCTCTGATGTGGACATTGTATTCCTGTGTTCCAAAACAATCGGCTATATGCTGGGATAGCTGAGAAAAGTGTTCTTCTAGTAAAGCACTCAGTTCCTGTAGAAGTAGCTGTAAATTAACATCCATGTTTCGTATGGTTCTAGCTGTAAGAGTCAAGGTAGTACAAATGTTACTGCTAACCCTGAGTCATCAGGGGGGTGCTTAGGACTCGTGGAGGGCTGCCGCCTCAGGCCTCAGCAGTCTGGATCTGGTTCCTGCTATCATAAATACAACACTATTGGTGTCAAAATGTTCATGAGGATGAGCAGAAATATAATATCGTAGATTTAGCCAAGAATATTGTACACAAATTAGCATTAACCGACGGGTTAGTTTATTCAGGTCAGGAGCACCAGATTTTGCGTCTGAACTTGAGCGCTGCCCAGACACGCCCCATAATTGTATATTTTAAAATTCAATTAAAAGATGTAGCAAACTGTTAGCAATATTGATAATGAGACTGCATTTCTAGTTATCTGCTGCCCCCTAATAGACTATAACTGGTATGATCCCAGTAAGCCTATGAGATGTTCAGCTCCGAGGGCAAATCAATGCTCAGTTCCATTAAGGGCCTATTAGACAAGTTTCAGTAAGTGCGCATCCCATATTCACCAATGATTAGAATAAAAAGGGGTGGGATATATCACATGATATAACCTCATGCAAGGAGAAAGAAGGGGTCTTTGCTGCTGAATTTTGACTGACAAACTGTTGCCTTGGAATCCAGTCTCTATAAAGAAAATCTGGGCCTAACTTCCTTATCCATATTGCAAAAATACCTCTTTTAATTTATGAGGTGAACTGGACTTATTTGAAAAAAAAAAAAAATGAACATTTTGGTGTATCTGGTAACATATAAAAGGTTGTTTCATACTTTTATATTTAAATAAAAAAAGTATCTTATTGCTACAGTTAAATTGCAGCTAATAATTTAACCCTTTAATGACCACAGCACTTTTCCATTTTCTGTCCATTTGGGACCAAGGCTATTTTTACATTTTTGCGGTGTTTGTGTTTAGCTGTAATTTTCCTCTTACTCATTTACTGTACCCACACATTTTATATACCGTTTTTCTCGCCATTAAATGGACTTTCCAAAGATACCATTATTTTTAGCATATCTTATAATTTACTTTTAAAAAAATTATAAAATATGAGAAAAAAATGCAAAAAAACACACTTTTTCTAACTTTGACCCCCAAAATCTGTTATACATCTACAACCACCAAAAAACACCCATGCTAAATAGTTTCTAAATTTGTCCTGAGTTTAGAAATACCCAATGTTTACATCTTCTTTGTTTTTTTGTAAGTTATAGGGCAATAAGTACAAGTAGCACTTTGCTATTTTCAAATCATTTTTTTTTTTCAAGATTAGCGCTAGTTACATTGGGACACTGATATTTTTCAGGAATCCTTGAATACCCATTGACATATATATATATATTTTTAGAAGACATCCCAAAGTATTGATCTAGGCCAATTTTGGTATATTTCATGCCACCATTTCACCGCCAAATGCGATCAAATACAAAAAATCGTTCACTTTTTCACAATTTTTTTCACAAACTTTTGGTTTCTCACTGAAATTATTTACAAACAGCTTGTGCAATTATGGCATAAATGTTTGTAAATGCTTCTCTGGGATCCCCTTTGTTCATAAATAGCATACATATATGGCTTTGGCATTGCTTTTTGGTAATTAGAAGGCTGCTAAATGCCACTGTGCACCACACGTGTATTATGCCCAGCAGTAAAGGGGTTAATTAGGGAGCATGTAGGGAGCTTTTTGGGGTAATTTTAGCTTTAGTGTAGTGTAGTAGACAACCCTAAGTAATGATCTAGGCCCATTTTGGTATATTTCATGCCACCATTTCACCGCCAATTGCAATCAAATTAAAAAAAAAGTTAAATTTTTCACAATTTTAGGTTTCTCACTGAAATAATTTACAAACAGCTTGTGCAATTATGGCACAAATTGTTGTAAATGCTTCTCTGGGATCCCCTTTGTTCAGAAATAGCAGACATATATGGCTTTGGCGTTGCTTTTTGGTACTTAGAAGGCCGCTAAATGCCGCTGCGAATCACACGTGTATTATGGCTAGCAGTGAAGGGGTTAATTAGGTAGCTTATAGGGAGCTTGCAGGGCTAATTTTAGCTTTAGTGTAGAGCTCAGCCTCCCACCTGAAATATTAGACCCCCTGATCCCTCCCAAACAGCTCTCTTCCCTCCCCCGCCCCACAATTGTCCCCGCCATCTTAAGTACTGGCAGCAACTCTGCCAGTACTAAAATAAAAGATATATTTAGGCTTTTTTGGGTTTTTTTAAGCATATTTACATATGCTGCTGTGTAGGAGCCCCCCTAGCCCCCAACCTGACTGATCCCCCACCAAACAGCTCTCTAACCCTCCCCCTCTGACTTAATGGCTGCCATCTTGGGTACTGGCAGCTGTCTGCCAGTACCCAGTTTTGAAAAAAACAGTTGCTTTTTTATTTTTCCCCATTTTCTGTAGTGTAGCTCCCCCCCCCACCAAAGAACAAACCCACACCCCCTCCTAGATACCTTTGATTGTTTTTTTTTTTTTTTTTAAATAAAAACTTTTTTCTGACACTTTTAGCACAGTCTTTTCTGTAGTGTAGCAGTTCCCACCCGCTCCCGCCACGTGCACGCCCGCCGTGCACGCGCGCCCGTGCGTGCCCCCATCGGCCCCGCCTTCCTCTACATTACCCGGCCCATCGAAGGCCACCCACCTGCCTCCCAAGTCTGCTCCCACCCACCAACTATACCGGCCATCGATGTCCGGTGCAGAGAGGGCCACAGAGTGGCTCTCTCTGCATCGGATGGCCATCTAGAGTTATTGCAGGATGCCTCCATATCGATAACGGAAAGCAGCTGGAAGCGAGCAGGATCGCTTCCAGCTGCTTTCCACACCGAGGACGTGCAGGGTACGTCCTCAGGTGTTAACTGCCTTTTTTTTGAGGACGTACCCTGCACGTCCTCGGTCGTTAAGGGGTTAAAGAACATATTTGGTGTTTTAAGTTATATCCATAGTCCTGTGAAGTTTTTACTAGTCACAAGTGCTAAGTAATTTATTTCTAGATAAAGTCAAACATTATTATAAGTAAATCTCTCTGGTGTGTATTGTTAGTTGCAGCTATATATATATATATATATATATATATATATATATATATATATATATATATATATATATATATATATATATATATTAGAATTTGCCTTATTGTAGCTAAATAAGAGGTTATTTCAGGTCAGACATATTGGCATATAAATTGGCTGTTTGCATTAATAATATGTACAATTTCTGATGTTGAAATTGAAGTTGTATAGAATCATTTGTGGGCTAAATAACTTAATTATACTTGTCTGGAAGTTACCTTAAATCTATTGAGAGCCAGTAAGACTTGTGTGAAGTATCTTGGTATATTGTTTATCTAAACACTGTGAGGTTAGAGGTCCACATTCTGGTATTTTATTGTTGTATTTTAATGCGATTCATTGTGAGTAAGGTTAATTTGAAAGGTATTTTTTTTTTTTATGATCTGTTGTATAGTATATTGTAACGGAATAAGCGTGCATAGTTGATTCAAAGCTATTCTTTACAAAATATATTGCAATGTGTATATAAATCTTAACTAATCTAAAGAATTTAGGAATATAAATATTAATTTCAATTGTTTCGTATATACATTTTAATTGGAGGTTATTGTTAAAGAATAAAAAAATTGTATTATAACCCTGCTATATACAGACAGGAAGTTTAGAAAACACATTTTATATCTAGTTTAAAAAAGCAATTATTTCTGGTTCATAGTTAGTGCACTCTATAATAATATTAATCTTATTGATATGGTTATATCTCATAAATAGGGAGTAGGTAGATTTTATATTTTGTAAAACTAACTACTTCCCAGAATGAATGATGTTTGCTTTACAGAATAACCTATAAGGTTTGGAGTTGGCATAACAATATAAAATGTTTATCAGAGCACAGGTTATAGGTTATCCTGACAATACTGCTGAGTAAAGTTTATGATTTCTATCATCAGAAAAGAAACAAATAATAAAGTCAATGGTAAGAATTGACAAACTCACCCCTTTCTTCCTAGGTGGTTTTCTGAGGGGTTCCACAGGCACGGAGCAGCTGAGCAGGGAGAAACACGATAACACACCAAGCAGTAGAACGGCACAGTATGGTGACGTCAGAAACAACAGAGGCGGTAAGCTCCGGATCAGACGTTACGCTTAGGTTGTAAGAGAGCGAGAGAGTCCGGCCAGAGACTGCGAGCAGTAGATAGAAACCACAAACGTGCAGGTAGAATATCCCTCAGGTTCCAATGGAGAGAAAGGTAGGAAATGTAGGATTTCCAAATAACAAAAGGAGTTACAGAACTAATTAGCTCATACGAAGTCAGCAGAGGAACTATCAGTTCAGAAGCAGCAGATACTTCAATACCAAGCAGGGAATTGAAGTATTCAGCTCCTTAAATAGGGAATAGCACAGAAAGTAAACACCCCTTAAAGGGACAGTATGTTACAGTTTCACTGGACTGTATTGACAAATTCTACTATATTCATTGGAGATATTGCTGACAATAATTTTATACCGCTATTAATTATTAATATTCATAATTACAATACGTAACATGTTTGTGCAATTGCTGCTGATAAATATACCAACATTACTGGAGGAAACTCCTGAGACCTATCACACATGCGCCCCATTCACACCTACGACCTTGTAACACTAACGAGTCACATGACACTGGGGAGGGAAAATGGCTAATTGGGTCCAATTTGAACATTTCCACTCACTTTTGTTGCCAACGGTTTAGACATTAATGGCTGTGTGTTGAGTTATTTTGAGGGGACAGCAAATTTACACTGTTATACAGGCTGTACACTCACTACTTTACATTGTAGCAAAGTGTCATTTCTTCAGTGTTGTCACATGAAAAGATATAATGAAATATTTACAAAAATGTGAGGGTTGTACTCACTTTTGTTGGATACTGTATATGTGTAAATATGTATGTATGTGTGTGTATGTATGTGTGTGTATGTATGTGTGTGTATGTATGTGTGTGTATGTATGTGTGTGTATGTATGTGTGTGCGCCTATGTGTTTGTATTTATGAAAATGTATAAATATATATATATGTATGTGTGTGCCTATGGGGCCTATTTATCAAGCCGTCAACTGCAAATACGCTGGAATTCCACAACGTAATTGTGGTGAGCCCTATTTATCAAAGCCTACAGACCAGCAAAAGTTGAAATTTGTGACATAACATACGATCCGCCGGTCTCAGTCTGACACAGATCGATGCTTACGTCATTACAGATGTTCCGAATACAAATTTGGCACTATACACTCGCCACTATTCCGACCAAGCGTACCTGCTTTTCAATCCGCCACACTGGAGGCCGCGGATGCCATAAGAATCAATGGGAGTCTGAAAGCAGTGAAAGCTTATGTTCGATGCTGCCAGATATCCCATTGATTTCTATGGTATAATAAAAGTAACGTTTACACCTAACACCCTAACATAAGCCCCGAGTCTAAACTCCCCAAATCTGCCGCACCAACACCGCCGCCACCTACATAAAAGTATTAACCCCTATCCCTCCCCGGCATCGCTGCAACTAAATAAAGTTATTAAACCCTATCGCGCCGCTCCAGGAGCCCACCGCAACTAAATAAATGTATTAACCCCTAAACGCCTGGCCTCCCACATCACTACCACTTACTAAACCTAATAACCCCTAAACCGCCAGCCCCCCACATCGTCATAAACTAAATTAACCTATTAACCCCTAAACCTAACAACCCGCTAACTTTACATTAGATATTAACTCATCCCTATCTTATAATAAATTTAAACTTACCTTTAGAATTAAAATAAAATATATTAAACTACTAATTAACCTACCCTAACTATTATACTAAATTACATTAAACTATATTAAACTATTCCTTAATCTACCCTAACTATCATACTAAAATTACATTAAATTACATTAAACTATTAATTAACTTACCCTAACTATTATACTAAAATTACATTAAATTACAAATTAAATTAACTATATTACATATTTAAAAACCTAACCCTACTCAAATTATTTAAATCTACTATTAAAAATTACTGTTACAAAAACATAACAACTAAGTTACACAAAATAAAAAATAAATTATCAAATATTTAAACTAATTACACCTAATCTAATAGCCCTATGAAAATAAAAAAGCCCCCCCAAAATAAAAAAAAACCTAGCCTACAATAAACTACCAACGGCCCTTAAAAGGGCCTTTTGGGGGGTATTGCCCCAAAGAAATCAGCTCTTTTACCTGTAAAAAAAAATACAAATACCCCCCCAATAGTAAAACCCACCACCCACACAACCAAACCCCCCAAATAAAAACCTAATCTAAAAAACCTAAGCTCCCCATTGTCCTGAAAAGGGCATTTGTATGGGCATTGTCTTTAAAAGGGCATTTAGCTCTTTTTCAGCCCAAACCCCTAATCTAAAATTAAAACCCACCCAATTAAACCTTTAAAAAACCTAACACTAACCCCCGAAGATCCACTTACAGTTTTGAAGATCTGACATCCATCCTCAACAAAGCGGCAGAAGTCCTCAGCGAAGCCGGCAGAATTCTTCATCCAGACGGCATCTTCTATCTTCATCCATCCATCGCGGAGCGGCTCCATCTTCAAGACATCCGGCATGGAGCATCCTCTTTTTCCGACGTCTTCTGAACAATGAAGTTTCCCTTTAAATGACGTCATCCAAGATGGCGTCCCTTGCATTCCGATTGGCTGATAGAATTCTATCAGCCAATAGGAATTAAGGTGGAAAAAATAATATTGGCTGTTGCAATCAGCCAATAGGATTGAGCTTTCATCCTTGCTACATTTATATAAGATCTGCACACTCTTAGAAACTCTGTCTGCTGTAAAATCAGTGAGATCTGTCCTCCATTTAGAATAGATAATCTCTAAGTTTTTATATCCCATCTCTTGTGTTAGAATCTTATACCACATGGCAATTGATAGCTGTCTAGCTTTATATAAAGTAATACCTTGCTCTAATCCACCTAGAGACCAGTCCCTTCCATACTTCTCTATCAAATTAAAATAATATTGTCTAATCTGTAAGTAAGCAAAAAATTCTTGAGCTGGTAGTAGATATTCTTGCCTTAAAGTCTCAAATGATTTAATTGTACCCGTCTCTTGATCCTCTAGTTGATATACAAACTCTATGCCTTTTTGATGCCATTTTTTGAAAGTGCTAGTCACTAGACTAGGTGCAAATTCTGGTTTCCCCCATATTGGTAGATATTTGGACATATGTGTATCTATATTCAATGTTTGACTATATTTTTTCCAGGCTTTGATTACATTGAAAAAGGTTTTTGTAACTTTAATATTCTTGGGGATATCTTTCACTGGTAAATGCAGCAGCCCTGGCAAGGAGAGTAGACTAATCACCTCCTTTTCGATTTGTAAATGTGTAATTACATTTTTTTCTGTGATCCAATCACATGCTATTTTAAGCATAGATGCCCAGTTATAGAATTTGATATTAGGCATTCCTAAACCTCCGTAGTCCCTATTCTGCATCAGTTTTTCCATTGATACTCGCACTTTCGACCATTTCCAGAAGAATTGGGTGCACTTCTTATATGAATTATTTATATCTTCTTCTTTTATTAGTAAAGGAAGATTTTGAAGAAATAATATCTTCGGAAAAATAATAATTTTAATCAGATGTATTTTGGCTGAAAGTGCAAGTGGAAAATATTTCCATCCTTCAAGCTTATCTATAATTGATTTCCAGAGTTTGTTATAATTTATCTTGTACCAGTCTGACGGATCTCTACTTGCATATATACCCAGGTATTTAATGACATTCCCTGCCTCTTTAAATGGATGGAAGTCTAAACTCCCCCTATCCTTATTTAACCAGAGAATTTCTGACTTGGCTGTATTTATTTTATATACTGAAAAAGAACTGAACATATTTATAATTTCCAATAAATAAGGGATATTCTTTTTTGAATTACTAATGAATACCAGTAGATCATCTGCATATAGAGATAGGACAACTCTAGATTTCCCCACCATTATGCCTTCTAACTCCTTCCTGAGACAGATTGCTAACGGTTCTATAGATAAGTTAAACAATAGTGGCAAAAGTGGGCAACCCTGTCTGGTGCCCTTGGATATGGTTATTTTATTAGAGATAGATCCATTTATTAATAAGGTAGAAGTGGCATTTTTATATATTAAATCAATAAACCTATTAAATTGGCCAGTGATTCCAAAGTTTTCTAGTAATGTTAAAGGGACACTGAACCCAAATTTTTTCTTTCGTGATTCAGATAGAACATGAAATTTTAAGCAACTTTCGAATTTACTCATATTATCCAATTTTCTTTATTCTCTTGGTATCTTTATTTGAAATGCAAGAATGTAAGTTTAGATGCCGGCCCATTTTTGGTGAACAACCTGGGTTGTCCTTGCTGATTGTTGGATAAATTCAACCACCAATAAAAAAGTGCTGTCCAGAGGTCTAAACCAAAGAAAATGGCTGATACCTTCTTTTTCAAATAAAGATAGCAAGAGAACGAAGAAAAATTGATAATAGGAGTAAATTAGAAAGTTGCTTAAAATTGTATGCTCTATCTGAATTACAAAATAAAAAATTTGGGTTCAGTGTCCCTTTAATAAGTGATCCCATATGATTGAATCAAAAGCCTTTTCTGCGTTGATTGCTATAGGGGCCGTGTCCATGGCACTTTTACTTTTATCGCTTTCTTTCTGCACCTTAAGCCAAATTTTTTCAGTAACATTAATCTCCTCATGTTCCTAGCCACGTTTCTACCTTGCATAAAGCCCGTCTGATCTCGGTGGATTATTGGTTTATCATCTAATATTGCCGTTAGTAACTTGCAGTTGTTTAACAGGGATATTGGTCTATATGAATCGACTTTCTCTGGCTCCTTATCTTTTTTAAGGATTACATTTATAACTGATGCTGAAAAATAAGGGGATACCATACAGTTCTGTATAGAATAATTATTAAATGCATCTTTTAACGTAGGAGCTATTTGTTCTTTGAGAATTTTATAGAATTCTATCGGTAATTGATCTGGCCCTGGGGCTTTCCCTGAGCTAAATACTTCAATTGATTTTAAAATTTCCTCTTGTTCTATGGGGGCATTGAGAATTTCTAAGTTTTCCATGGTCAATTTTGGGACTTGTATGCTCTTCCAAAATTTATATTTGTTACTATTGTTTATTTCTTGTTCTGCATAAATGTTATTGAAATAGTTAAAGAAAATCTCCTTAATTTCCGCAGTATTTGTATATCTTTGCACGTTATGCATGTTTTTTTTTCTTTTGGGCATTTTCTAAAAGTGCTAGCCATCTCATAGTTTTCCCATTAAAGCTACTGAAGATTGCCTTTTTTTAAAGTCTATCCAAAAATACAAAGTGGGTGGAAATGGCGCCAAATCAAGGCTATCTGAATATTATAAAAATGTGTATACCAAGATATGGATGTATAAATAAGGCAAATTGCTACAGCTATGAGTTTCAAAGATGTAAAAAACATCTGTTTATCCTGAAGACAAGTACCTCTGCTGTCAGTACCTGTGAGTGGCTGTTGGTACTAAACTCCACTGCTGTAAGAACTGTATGTTAATCTGCCTGCTGAGTCTAAGCAACTATACTGTGACATCTGTTTATCCTGAAGCCAAGTACCTCTGCTGTGAGTACCTGTATACTTCCTTGGCTGTTGGTACTAAACTCCACTGCTGTAAGAACTGTTTGTTTATCTGCTTGCTGAGTCTAAGCAACTCTACTGTGACATTTGTCTTCCTGAATCTAACTTGCCTTACCGAGATACTGGCGTATGCTCGGCCTGTTCCTGAACCAAAGTTGTCTTACTGAGATACTGGCGTATGCTCGGCCTGTTCCTGAACCCAAGTTGCCTTACTGAGATACTGGCGTATGCTCGGCCTGTTCCTGAACCCAAGTTGCCTTACCGAGATACTGGCGTATGCTCAGCCTGTTCCTGAACCCAAGTTGCCTTACTGAGATACTGGCGTATGCTCGTCCTGTTTCTGAACCCAAGTTGCCTTACCGAGATACTGGCGTATGCTCGGCCTGTTCCTGAACCCAAGTTGCCTTACCGAGATACTGGCGAATGCTCGGCTCCTTCCTGAAACCAAGTTGCCTTACCGAGATACTGGCGTATGCTCAGCTCCTTCCTGAAACCAAGTTGCCTTACCGAGATACTGGCGTATGCTCGGCTCCTTCCTGAAACCAAGCTGCCTTACCGAGATATTAGATACTGGTGTATGCTCGGCTCCTTCCTGAACCCAAGTTGCCTTACCGAGATACTGGCGTATGCTCGGCCCCTTCCTGGACCCAAGTTGCTATACCGAGATACTGGCGTATGCTCGGCCCCTTCCTGAACCCAAGTTGCTATACCGAGATACTGGCGTATGCTCGGCCCCTTCCTGAAACCAAGTTGCCTTACCGAGATACTGGCGTATGCTCGGCCCCTTCCTGAAACCAAGTTGCCTTACCGAGATACTGGCATATGATACCAAGTACCCTGGCTCTAATACCCGTGTGTGCCCACTTTGATCCTAATATCAAGTACTCGTAAGGGTCGTCTGTGTCTGTTGAAGGACTTCTGCTTGAACTGTTCTTTTACAAGACTTTCATTTGTTTATCAGTTTGGAATATAACCTTGATGTGCTTTACCTCTTGTTTTCCTTGCATTACCTTAGTAAAGTTACTTTAAGAAAAGCCCTTCTTTGTTCTGTGTTTCCATTCTGGTATACTGAGTCCTACTCACCTCTTCACATCCTCTCAGCTTAACTCAGCCATCACCTTGCACATGCTCCAAACTCCTGAACCTACTCAGCCGAGCATGACAGATTAAACTGCTAAGAATAGTACTACTTAACACACCACTCATATCTGGTGGCACCGTAGATTGCACGCACAGTGCCCTAAATTTGAAGTAGGAGGAGCGACCAAGCATCTTTTTCCATCTCCCGGTTCCTAAAAACGATGCCATACCTGTACTCGATTGTGCAAAAGGAAGTCATGGCATATGGGGTCTTTCATGCTGTCGTGCCTGTTGAGGGTCATGGAACCCTCGTATAAAAAGGCTGAAGGAGGGGGGGGTGGAGCCTGGCCGCGCTGGATAAGGGCCGCTTGTTAGAGAAGCTCCTGGGCCCCTTTCCCCTAGATGTGCAATTTAAGATAAGATGAGAGGGGCAAAAGGTTTATAATCACCAGGGAGACAGAGGGGATTATATTGGGGCCGGATCCCAGTATAAAGAAAAAAGAAAAAAAACAGTAGCGAGTGGCGGCAGACCTGAAAGAGACACCCGGCGACAAGCAGCCTGAATACGCAATGCTACAGCCGCACATGAGAGAACGACGATGAAGGCCTTGCATCACTAGTAAGCAGGGCATACACGGACACAGCAGAAGATATTCCGGTTGTTGGGGCAGACTCTCCGCACAACCCCCAGGCATACAGCACATCAAGGGGGTAAGATGAGCACCGGACCGCACCGCGGCAAAACTAATTAAGAAACCCTGACCAACACTCACACTGGGCAATATAGATTAACAAAAATAGCCCACGCAACACTAGAGTAATTTGCCCGAATTAGCGACACTCCACAAAGCAGCTCACTAGGGCATATGAAACTATTTTTTAACACAAAATAGGAAAGGCCCTGAGTGAAAAAGAACAGCCATTACTAATCCCCTAACGCAGACCACGTGGAGGCATAATTTACTTTCCAGGGGCCTCCTGTTTGCATGCAGCACACTGCCAGATTGTAAGGGCAGATAATACCTCTCAATAATTAGCTAAAGACTATTCAGACCTAATACCGGTCCATAAAATGACCCCAGACAAACATTAAAAGGCAACACCTGTCTTTACATCACTGCACAGGAATCTGTGACACACGCCTTGGAAACAAGAAAATAACCACAGAACAGGCTATACTTAAGCAATTACCTCACAGGCAACAACATCTAGCCTTTAAGCATTGGTTATGCCAGCTAAAAAGAACGTTAAAGCAGACACTCCGGCCAGAGCAAAAAAAATTAACCAGTACTTGAAACCGCTTGACAGTGTAACAGCCCAGGCCATAGACACTACCGAAATGGCACTTAAACTCACACAAACTCCAGACATGCAGACTACAGGTATCCCATGCGAGATTACTAAAGCAGACTTGCAACTCCTAGCCACTAAAGACGACATTAAGGCAGCTATGTCTGACATGAAAGAGATGTTTAATGAAATGAAGAAAGACATAAAAAAAGTGGAACGTAAACTATCAACTTTGGAAGAAGGACATAATATTGCTACACAGGACATCCAACATTTATCTCAGCTCTCATACGACCAAGAGGAGGTTATACACAACCTCATGGAAAAAGTTGAGGACTTGGACAATAGAGGGCGTCGCAATAACTTGAGGATAAGAGGAGTCCCTGAAAGTATACATCCCCCTGCTATACCAGGATACCTACAGGACCTCTTTAGAACTGTAAAGGGAACAAATACAGCCCCAGATGTCACTATTGAACGTGCCCATAGAGCACTAAGGGCCAAACCACCGTCAAAAGCCCCACCGAGAGATATCATTGTGAAACTTCTCAACTATGCGGAAAAAGAAGAGATACTAAGGCATTCCCGCCAGAAAAATCAGATCACACATGCTGGCATAAACATCCAAATATTTACAGACCTCAGCCCAACTACTCTGCAAAAACGCAGGGACTTGCAATTTGTGACAAATGTCCTGAGGGCGCAAAAGATCCCCTATAGATGGGGGTTCCCAGTAAGCATCTTGGCCACAAAAGGGGAAAAAACAGCATCTCTACGCACACTAGAAGATATACCTGCATTCTGCGAAGCACTACAAATAAAGATTCAGATGCCAACAGATTTACCGCAACCACAAAGAACCAGAAGACCTTCTACAACAATTTCTAAAGACTCTACAGGACAGTCAGCTCCTACAATTTCAGAACATCAGGACATGTCTTTATAATAATTTTGTCTCACTGCATCTATTTTTTTTTCTACTATCACCCAAGTTCTATCAGCATGAGGACTTTATCCCACTATATTTAGAGGAACATTGAAAGTACCCATGTCTTCAGGACAGATGAGAATAGAAATTGTCATTTTATATTTAATATTGTTGGTTATGATTGTTGGCAATTTATTCATTTGATACCTAGAAAGGTTGCAATTGTAACTGAAACTAGACATTGAGAAAATAATGAATGTATGCCTGCCTTAAAGACCATTGAGTACAGAACAAATAGCTCAGTGTAAATTGTTGATGGTTAGGGTCACTGACAAAATATATGCATAGCACTTAGAAAAACAATGGTTACGCCTAGAGATAGATTCAGAGCACCCAGAAGCACAATCATCCTTGCTATACATTACACACAATATCTGCAGTAGAGTTTCTACAATAATGTTACCATAAGATAGAATATACCTGTTACTCACTGCTGTTTATAAGTTATCACTGTTTACAATGATTAGCCTGTTGCAAGATAAATACATAGAAAATGTGTGGTTTAGATGAAAAGTCTTATGGTCTGTGGCTGTACACTGCTATACGTCTGCCGACCATCCCTGCACTAGCACATGCTCAATCCTCTACTGGACCTCATATCAGACTGTTTAATACACCCCCCTCCGAAAACCACATTTAATCACACAAAATGCATGACTCTCTTTTGATGCACACTATGACTGCCACTAGGGGAAGGGGCCCCTTCCCCCTACTTAGTTTAACTGAATCACAGACGACTCGATTTACTGACTAAGCCAGTACAAAGTAACTTATCCTACCCCAGAACACCCAACCCGACACAAACCATAACTTATCCTTCCCCCCTCCCTCAGTCCCCCTCCTACCTCCCCCATAGACACAGGGACTGACCACACAAACTCGACTGACAGATAGCTACCGATAGAAACACCAAAGGTAAAACCCCAGACCCCAACACACCTACATCACAACCTAACACCGAGAGATGGCAGCGCCACATAAAGCAAACTCTGCACACAGGGTGAACATCATAACAGTAAATGTCAAGGGATTCAATATCCCACAAAAGAGATCAATCATAACTCATGATCTAAACAGATTAAAGGGGGACATTGTACTAATACAGGAGACACACTTTAAGAGAGGGCTGGAGCCAAAATGGTTTAACCGTTTCTATCCCACTGCATACTTCTCCTCTGGGCCAACAAAGAAGTGCGGAGTGGGAAATCTCATCAGACAAAATATCCCATTAAAAATTACAAAGGTAGAAAAAGATTCAGATGGCAGGATGCTGATCTTGTTTGGCCTGCTATATGGCAGACCAATCACCATCATAAACGTATATTTCCCCAATAAAGCTCAAGCAACCTTCATGCGTGCACTCTCGGGAAGAGTTTTGGACAACATGAAAGGGGTGACATTTATGGGTGGGGATATGAATGTCCCACTTCATCCTATGATTGACACGTCAGGAGGCAAATCAAACGTACCCAAAAGAGACATCAATCACATAAACAACCAGATAAACACCCTAGCCCTATATGATGTATGGCGCACATTCCACCCCTCAGTCAGAGACTACACTTTTTATTCCAACCCACACGGAGTTTACTCACGGATCGATTATATCCTCACTGACTCTCTAGGCCTCACACTTGTCAGACATACCTCAATACAGCCAACCACATGGTCAGACCACGCTCCCGTGACATGCCAGATAGAATGGCTGGACTCCCCAATTACTCCATACATTTGGAGATTAGATGACAGTATGCTAGACCTCCCATTGATACAGTTAGATAAATGATACACCAGAAATTACTTGGACTAATATCTGGGAGGCACACAAATGTGTAATCAGAGGGATACTAATCAAACATAAGGCCACATCACTCAAACAGCACAGAGATAGACATGACACTCTCTTACGAAATCTCAGACACTTAGAACAAGAACATAAAAAGAATCCCCAAAAAATTGACCTCAAAACCCGCCTGAAACAGAATAGAACTGAGTTTAACACTCTCCTTCAACACAAACAGCAAAAGAGGGCACTGAGACTACGCCAAAAATACTACGAGCAAGGAGATAAGGCAGGGAAAATGCTAGCTAGAGCACTGAAACGTAGACATTTAAAAACACACGTACATCACATTAGAAATAAAACTAACCAGACCAAGCATGACAGCACTTCAATTGCAGAAGTATTTCGCTCCTACTTCGCGACCTTATATAACCTGGACGACACCAACACAGGCAGCAAATCCCATATTTCAAAGAAACAAGCAATAAGCAACTATCTAGAGGGAATAAACCTACCTAAATTAGACGATAGTCAGGCAGAAAAGCTAGACTCCCCAATTAGTGTCAAAGAAATTCTAAAAGCCATCAAATCAATCCCATCTGGAAAAAGCCCAGGCCCAGATGGTTTTGGGGCTAAGTATTACAAAAAATTCGCTTGTGTACTCGCCCCGAAGCTATCGCTCCTTTTCAATTCAATTAACCAAACAGGCGGCTTTCCGGCATCAATGCTGGAGGCCCATATTGTTATGATTCCAAAACCAGGTAAATCCCCCGACATCCCAGAGAATTTCCGGCCTATTTCCCTCCTGAACACAGACATTAAAATATTCGCCAAGGTGTTAGCGAATAGACTTAGCCCCCTTTTAGGGCATTTAATCTCATCAGACCAAGTAGGCTTTATACCTGAGAGAGAGACACTATTAAGGTGTTGCAGCTTGCGGACCTAGCGCGCAACACAGGCCAAGACCTAGTTCTCATATCTACAGACGCCGAGAAGGCCTTCGACAGGGTGGACTGGGACTTCCTCAGGGCCACCCTGCGAAGAATGAACTTCAGTAACGGCTTTATTGAAAATGCGTTCTCCCTATATGCCGGACCAACTGCAAAGATCAGTACTAATTCAGTTCTTTCAGAACCTTTTAATATCCGAAACGGGACTAGGCAGGGGTGCCCCCTATCACCACTGCTATTTGCTGTGTCCATTGAGGTACTGGCATGCAAGATCAGATCACATAGGGAAATCAAGAGCGTCTTCTCTAAAGAAAAAGAATACAAATTAGCAATGTACGCGGACGATATCTTGCTTACCCTCACTGACATAGACAAATCCCTTCCACCTCTCCTACAAACATTTGAAGAATATGGACGGGTCTCAAACTTCCATTTAAATCTAAATAAATCCGAATTACTTAATATAAACACCCCCACTCCAAATATAGCAAACCTCAAACTCACCAGCCCAATAAAGGTTCAAAATTCTCAGATAAAATACCTTGGCGTACAAATCACACAGCACTTTAATGATCTGTTTAAAAGCAATTACATCCCCTTACTAAAAGAAGTCATAAATGACCTCTCTAGATGGAAAGGTAAAACACTGTCCTGGATAGGTAGGATACACACAGTAAAAATGAATGTTCTACCACTCATTCTCTATATACTACAAGCGCTGCCCATCCCCTTACCAAAAGACTACTTAAGCCAGCTGCAGGGTAATATCGAAAAATTCATTTGGGGAGGAATTAGACCCAGAGTCCCTAGAAGAACCCTTTACTTAGCCAGGGAGAAAGGTGGACTGGGCCTACCAAATTTAGACCAGTATAGACTAGCAATCCGACTACAGAGGGTGGTAGAGTGGAGCCACAATTCCAATTCTAAACAATGGGTAGAGCTGGATAGAAACATATTAAATACGGGAAATGTGGGAGGACTAGCTTGGCTTCAGAAAAAACATAGACCTGAGACCATCGGCAAATACCCTCTATTAGAAGAGGTGTTTCAAATATGGAATGCATTACTACATACTAGCATATCTATAACAACCAGACCAGCACCACTGACCCCACTCATTGGAAACCCTGATCTGCCTTTTATGAAAAAGCCTAACGACGCCGCAGCGACCCCGACCCATTAAAGAGACTGATCTATCAGCACAATTGTGAAAGAGGGTCAGACGCTACCCTTGACGGAATTGGGAGGAATAATAGGTGACACTCCACAAGGGTGGTACATACATGCACAACTTACACATTATGTCAACTCCCATAACTCACAAAAAACCTTAGAAGACAGTACACACGCTTCGAAAACCTATGCGCTTCTACACTACCTCCTCGCCACCTCATATCCACGCTGTATGGGATACTGATGGACACTGAGAGCGAACAGTTGCCCACATACTGCCACAGATGGACTAGAGACCTAAACCTAGTTATCACACATGCAGAATGGATGCGAATCTTTCGCAACCATAAAAAAGCCTCAGTATCAGCCAAAATTCAAGAGACAAATTACAAATGCATGTCTAGGTGGTATCTCACCCCCCGTGAGATTGCAAAAGATATATCATACGGCTAGCAACAGGTGCTGGAGGGGGTGTGGCGCGCCCGCAGACATGCACCATGTATGGTGGAGCTGTGAGAAACTGGATACATTCTGGGAGAGTGTGGTGAGACATATCAACAAAACATTAGACACAAATATAAATAAAGATCCTAGCCTGCTATTGTTCCATGGCCTACCAAACCTTAAAGATAACGCTAAACAGAACCTATTATACATAATGTTAAACAGCGCCAAAGCACTGATACCTCAAAAATGGAAATCCACAGATATCCCAGATCTCACAGCATGGAAACAGCAGGTGGACAACTTGCTTCTTATGGAACGATACCACTTTCTCGGAATAGGCAAATTAGAGACGCACGAATACATGCTTATGCGCTGGAATGCACACAGAGACACCTGAAGGGTTTACTGACTAAAACAGACCGGAAAAGACTGACAAGGTAACTCACCAACTATGGAGAGACACAAGACGGCCCGAATACATGACCTACTATCACAACCCCCCCCCCCCGGACATACCCTCTCAACCTCACTCAGCTCAGACGACCCCTTTCCTCCCCTACCCCTTTTTACCATCTCTACTGCTCACCTTACTACATATCACACTGCAGATGTTTAAAGAATTTAATATACAGCACTAGACCAGAAATATTTTTGTTTGTTAGAATAACTTCAAATCTGTTGGACTTTGTATACAAATGATAATCTTGGACTCTGCTTTACTAACATCTCGCTAAACAATAAAGATATGAACTTTCCAACAGCCCAAGAGTGGCTTACAATCTTCCAAACGATGTTAGCAGAGATCACCCTCCTGAAACCACCTCAGAGCCATTATAAGAATTAACTTGTTAGATTTAAGCCTCTTCGGAGCCTTAGAGACTTTTTGTTCAACTTCTAAAAACACATTTGTATTAAGAATTTCTTAGGCTCATATTGTAACCAGAGCCAAGTTTGTACTATGTTGTTCTTCCTTATGATAATAAAGCTCTTTTGAAAAGAAAAAAAAAAAAAAAAAAAAAGGCTGAAGGAGAACGACCTGTACTGGGTGTCCAAGCATCTTTTTCCATCTCCCGGTTCCTAAAATCCATGCCATATACACGTCCCCTGATAGGGGACGTAACGGGGATTAAACTGATAAGAATAGTACTAGTTAACACACCACTCCTATCTTGTGGCACAGTAGATTGCACGCGGTGCTCTGACAAAATGCAGAAGGACATTTGGCAGACGGACATTTGGCAGACGGACATTTGGCCGACAGGCAGAAAGCTAAAGAATGTTCCGATTTTGGCCGAGGGCAGATACACAGAGTGCTCTGTTCTAATCAGAGCCTCGGACGCCGCAACTGCCTCTGGGAACCTTACCATGGGTCACAGACCACCTGTCTTGTAATTCTCTGTCTGGGAAATTATCTATCAAATCTATCTATCGTATCTATCATCAAATGTATCTATTGCATCTATTGATCTATGGAGAGTTTGCGGTTGTGCAAATGGACTGTTTGCGGTTGTTTGCGGTGCGTTAAACGGGGAGTTTGGTCTGTCACTGTGAAGCGGGCGTAACCCTTACACTACATGAATGATACAACATCATACCTGATGTTTTAAAGCACGTTATTCCAAACAATTTAGGAATTTTAGGTGATTTATGCCCTCTATGGATTAAAACCAGACTCTGCATCAACAATGTAATTTTCCATGGGAGTTTTGCCATGGATCCCCCTCCGGCATGCCACAGTCCAGGTGTTAGTCCCCTTGAAACAACTTTTCCATCACTTTTTTGGCCAGAAAGAGTCACTGTGGGTTTTAAAATTCGCCTGCCTATTGAAGTCAATGGCTGTTCGCCCGGTTCGCCGGTTCGTGAACTTTTGCGGAAGTTCGCATTCGCTGTTCGCGAACACAAAATTTTAGGTTCGCTATTACTATCCATAGTTAGTTAAACTATTTAAAGGGACATAATACTCATATGCTAAATCACTTGAAACTGATGCAGTATAACTTTAAAAAGCTGACAGGAAAATATCACCTGAACATCTATATGTAAAAAAGGGAAGATATTTTACCTCACAATCTCCTCAGCTCAGAAGAGTAAGTTCTGTGTAAAAAGTTATACTTCACCTGTTCCCAGCTGCAGGTAAAAATAAAAATAAAATGAAGAAATGATGCCAATCAGCATCAGCAGTGCTGAGGTCATGAACTCTTACTGTGATCTCATGAGATTTGACTTAACTCTCATGAGATTTCATAGTAAGCTTCCTTTACCTTATTGGTGAAATAATATGAGAGTTCATGAGGCTCATCCTTTCAGCTGTCCCAGGACAGACATACTAAAATGCTGCTTAGAAATCCTTTACAATGGGAGGTGGCTACTGAGGAACTTTTGAGGTAAAATATCTTTCTTTTTTACATAGAGATGTTCAGGAGATATTTTCTAGTCAGCTTTTTACAGCTATGCTGCATCACTTTCAAGTGTTTAAACATTTGGGTATTATAGCCCTTTAACCAAATTATGCAAGGAAATGATATACCCCCAGATATGCTGCTAGCCTGTATTTCAGTAGTACCTAAACCAGGCAAAAGTCACCAATATTGTCAAAATTATAGGTCCATATCACTTATTAACCAAGATATAAAACTTTTCACCAAGATACTAGCAAACGGATTAAACTTAGTTAAACCAAAATTAGTGCATACAGACCAAGTAGGATCAAGCTAAGAGAAGCCCCAGACAATACCCACAAAATCATCTTTTGAATTACACTCAGAACAAATCTATGCCTTCTCTGTTCCTGGCCTTTGATGCAGAGAAGGCATTTGATAGGATTAATTGGAATTATCTTCATGCCACCCTAAATAAAGTAGATATAACTGGCCCATTTCATAAAGCAATTTTGAAACTATACTCAAACCCAGAAGCATTTATAAGGGTGGCAGAATATCAGTCTAAAACCATAAAAATTTGAAATGGGACAAGACAGGGACTGTCTCCCCTCCTTTTTTCCCTCAGTATAGAGCCATTAGCTACTAGAATTAGAGATAATCCAGATATTGCAGGAATCCAGGTTGGATCACAAGTCCATAAAATATCACTATTTGCAGATGACATTATACTAATGCTCACTAAACCACTTCTGTCCCTGCCACCCCTATACTCCATTATTCAAAAATTTGGAAAATTGTCAGGATATAAGATCAATGAGGACAAGTGTGAAGCAATAGGCGTGCATATTCCTTCCCAGACAAGACAACTATTAGAGATCAATTTCTCCTTCAAATGGCCTAAAAAAACGCTAAAATATTTGGGAATCAACTTGACAGCTAGGACACATAACTTATATGAGGAAAATTACACTACAATGTTTAAACATATTAGAAAATTATTAGAGAAATGGTCTCAAATTAAAATATCCCTATTTGGAAGAATTGTCACAACTAAGATGTCAGTTTTGCCCAAAATACTATACCTTTTTCGATCTTTACCAGTAACAGTACCGATTCATGAATTGCTTAAAGTACAGAAAGACATTGAAAACAGACAAACATAGAAAATGGTGCTGAATAAGGACCTATGGGAGCAGGGAGCTGTTACTAATCGCAACATGCAGTGTGTATATGGGTGTAGAAAGAAAAAAAATGTCCACCAATACAGGATTACAACGGTAAATAGGAGTATATAATAATACGGAGCACTGTATACCAAGTGCTAATAGCCTATTGAGCATTCAGCCAGTGACCTTATCAACTTAATAACAGAAGGGAATTACAGGACCAGTGTATAATCACACATAAAATGAACCCTGCTTCGAGCCGGTCATACCTGGACTGAGGAGGCTGATAGTCAATAGTAACTGTATAAACAAATATACTTGAAAAGCTCCACAAATCCGTCACCTGTAATGATCACTTGTCTCTGTTGTGCATCACCTCTAATAATCACTTGTCTCCGTTGTAGCGTGCATCCGTCAGCTGCTGCAGCGTGTATCCGTTAGCTTGTGCACCGTCTGATGATCTCCTATGTTCAAACACTGCGCGGCTCCGCTCTACGTCATCAATACCATAGGTCCCGCCTCTAGACTCCTCCAGCAATGCTTACGGCTCTCTCTCTCCCACACAATGCAGCTCAGGAACATAAAATAGGAATGAAGTCCCAGTACTCCACGTAGAACTAGAAAATTAATCCAAACAGTTCCAGGCAATTAAGACTATAAAAGTTATTGTAAATGAATCCAGTATCTCCCAAGTTAAAACATATAGAAATGTATTAGTATTCCATTAAAAAGTAGGCAGACTCCGAAAAGGGGCGGAGCCGGTAGCGACTAAGATGGTCGCATAAACTCCGAGCTCCGTGTAAGCCAGAGACAACTTACGGCATATATGCCATCAGAACAAGGCTAGCCACCTTCACAAATATAAGAGAGGAAAGGCTCATCATGTAAAACATACTGCGCGACCGACAAATGGATGTCGGAACTTTAAGAGGTCATTCTGCAACTAAAGAGAACCCGGAGCCGCATGGCTATAATGGCGGCGTAGAGCGGAAACGGCATTGAAACCATCACAGTCTCAGGTGGCGCACTTGCAGCAACAACTTCAACCGCATCAGAAAGTCATCTGCGCTGACAAAAACACACATTACAGGCACGGTTGTTTATGAAAAGAGGCGCAGGATAACTTATGTGACGCCGGCTAAATACAGGTATTTGGCAGTTTATACTATCACATAAAGGGGAGATGACAATGTACACGCGGGAGTTTAAGACATAAGACCCCATATAACTCAGCCTGAATAAGGGGATTCGCCCAGATAACCAAGCGGAGGGGCACAATCTTAAACCCATCTACAGCAAAACGCCCTATAAAGAGACATAAGCACTTTGTATCAAGACAGATAAACTGCGCACACTATAGATCACGCTTTAAACCCATTTACAGCAAAAAGCCCTATAAAGAGACATAAGCGCTTGGAATTAAGACAGATAAACTGCGCACATTATAGATCACGCTTGAGGGGCACTACTCTCACTGTAGGGGAGAAGACAGATCATACCTAATAACAGGAGTGAGTTTACAAAGATAAGGCCTAGTAACACAAGAAAATATCAAACTTCACATGAGAACTGAAGGGATCTTTATACCTCAAATGGCCTCTAGGAGGAATATCAAATCGGACAAGGTGTCTAAACCACTATTAAACAAAAATTCCTCAGTGGCCTCCTATTTTAACCCCTCTGAAAGTGCAAACACTCAAACGACAACCACCCCTCCATCAGCAATGGCATCTCCACAATCACAGATAGCACTGAGCGACTCCCAATCGTCAAATGTGGTTCAGGTTCCTTCTAATATATTGTCAGCACTTCCATCTAAGCAGGATATAGCGGACATTGTCCGTGCATGTGTGCGTGAGGAACTTGCAGACCTAAAACAGGACATTAATGCTATAGGGTTCAGGGTGGAAGCCCTTGAAGAAAATAATGACACTATGAGGGAAGATCTGGACAGCTTACAAACTCAAGCAGATAATGTTACTTCTACCATTGAGGCTTTGCATTCTAAAATCGAAGACCTAGAGAACAGAAGTAGAAGAAAAAATCTAAGGATAAGGGGGGTACCTGAATCAGTATTGCCTAAAGATCTGCCTACATACTTGCCTGCCCTGTTTAACCATCTAAAAGGCACTACAGATAAAGAAGAAATACCTTGGGATCGGGCTCATAGAGCCTTGAGAGCTAGGCCACCTGACTCAGCCCCACCTAGGGATATTATTATTAAGTTCAAGAACTACAGAGATAAAGAAGAAATTCTTAATCTATCACGGAAAAATCAACCTATTAGATTCCGGGGCACAGTGGTGCAATTCTATGCAGACCTCTCGCAAAGAACATTGCAAAAACGCAAGGAATTTTCCCCACTGACGCAACTTTTGCGCAATAAACGTATCCCATACAGATGGGGTTTCCCTACTCATCTTGTAGTAATTCATGAAGAGAGAAGAGTTATATGTGACGACATTTCAGAAGCTTCAAGATTCTGTGAAATACTACATCTGGATCTGCCGGATCTTAACAACCCACCTCAAGCAGGTTCTTCAACCATTAACCAGCAGCGTGAACGAAATAACTGGTCCCTGGCTCCAGCTAAACCGCAGAGGCGCCCTGCAGCTGCAAGGGCATTAAAAGTTGGCACCTGAGCATGGACAGACCCTAACTCACCTTACTATAGCGAAACACTAGGACCTATATCCATTTACAATGTTGTTTGTTCCGCATAGTCCTATCTATACGGGAAACCGTAGGACATTAGCTTGCAGACGACATCTCCTGCAACCCCTGTTGGGAATCCTGGATACGTGAGTATGATTGTAATATCTGTGATGAAAGGCATCTCCCAAGGACATAGCCAAAGACTTTCAGTGGAACTTAACAGTAGATAACATCTCACTACTAGTTTTCAAGAACGTTCTCATTACTTTAGTTATGCTAGTAAATTGATCTAATGCAGATAATCTAATATGCTCTTTGATATGCTATTATACGTTCCCTGTTGTCAAAGCCTTTAAGACTTTTAATATAGGCTTACATTTATTTCCCTCAGTTACTTATTTGTTATTTACATTGGTGTAAAGGTAGTCACTTTGCCTGCGCTAATGGTTAATATGTCACATCTCGGGCAATTCGAGCCGAGACGTATATGTTATTTTTGTTGTTATTACAGTTATTTATGTTATATTACCAGTTACAGGTTACCTATTATGATGAGCTATGTATTACTGTTCCAATGTCTGAAAAATGATTTTAGCATGTGTGCAAGGTTCAAGAAAGGTGCAGATCACTCTAGCAAACTGATTAATGGCCACTAAGCAAACATCAACACCACTTACAATACTTACTCAGAATGCTAAAGGGTTTCTCTCTCCTTGTAAAAGGTCAAAGGCTCTATCGGATCTATATAAGAAGAAGGCCGACATATTGTTTTTGCAGGAGACACATTTTAAAAAATCACAAATCCCGAAGTATTTTGGTAAGCACTACACGCAGCATTTTCACAACACTGCGTTAACCAAACACTGTGGGGTCAGTATTTTAATTCGCAAAAATATCCCTTTTACGCTTTTGCAGTCAGCCAAAGATGGGGAAGGTAGGTTTTTGGGAATAACAGGTTTACTATACGGCAGGCCAATCACATTAGTTAATATCTATGCCCCTAATACTCAATATATACCATTTTTTAAAACAATGTTCCGTAAATTATTAGATATTGCTAAAGGCCCAATATTTCTCGGAGGCGACTTCAATCTCCCATTTCAACCCTCCATAGACACCTCCAACCCACAACCTAGAACATCAAAAGGCACCCTGTCATACTTATGGAAGGCTCTGAGAGATTATAACCTATACGACATTTGGCGCTTTACACACCCTTCAACAAAAGACTACACTTTCTATTCTCACCCCTCACAGTCATACAGTAGGATAGACTATCTCCTCACGAATCAAGCAGGCCTCTCCTTAATAAACAACTCTGCAATTTTACCTACATCTTGGTCTGACCACTCGGCAGTAAAGATACAGATCGCATGGTCTAATACACCTACAAGTCCCTTCCAATGGAGATTGGATGACTCATTACTGACGCATCCACTCTTTGTAGACCATCTCTCTAAAACAATAGAGGAATACTTCCAGATCAATAATGATTCAGTGAAGGATCCATATGTGGTTTGGGAAGCTCATAAATGCACACTAAGAGGGGAATTCATAAAATATAAGGCACACATCCAAAAAACTTCTAGACAGCTCTACACAACCTTGACTTCCAGATTGGGTCATTTAGAATACACGCATAAGAAAGACCCCAAAAATACCTCTATCCTACATGAAATAGGTGAAGTTAGAGAACAATTAGAAACATTTCTTGCTCTAGAACATCAGAAAACTGCTCTGAAACTGAAACAAAAATTTTACCATGAAAGTAACAAAGCAGGTAAAATGCTGGCCAGGAACCTCAAGAGAACTAGGTTAAAATCATTTATACACGAACTAAAATCCCCTCACAACACTACTGTAAATACAACCCCAGATATCGTAAACCAGTTTCATGAATATTATTCAACTCTCTATAATTTACAAGATAAGGCCTCAGACACTGACATACAGTTTAAAGAACTCATTCAAACATATTTAACTTCATGTAATCTTCCTTCAATTTCCCCGGAACAACAGGAGGCATTAGACTCCTCAATAACTCAAAACGAAATCCTAGCAGCTATAAAAGACCTAACCCCAGGTAAAAGCCCAGGCCCAGATGGATTTTCTGCTAAATACTACCAGACATTTGCCTCAGCCCTTACCCCGTCCCTATACAAACTTTACAACAACATGTCCTTTGATAATCCACCCCCTCCCTCGATGCTGGCAGCATATATCGTAGTACTCCCGAAACCGGGTAAGACTCCCGATACACCAGCAAACTTTCGACCCATTTCCTTGTTAAACATCGACACCAAAATATACGCGAAGATAATAGCGAATAGACTGTCTAAATTACTCCCTCAACTAATTCATTACAATCAAGTTGGTTTTACCCCATACCGTGAGGCTAGAGACAACACCATTAAAATACAAACACTGATTTGCCATGCATCAAAAGCAAAAATCCCCACAATCTTCGCGTCCTTGGACGCGGAAAAAGCCTTTGATCGGCTGAATTGGACCTTTCTTGAACAAATTTTGATCAAATTTGGTTTCCCCAACACATTTATTTCTAAAATAATGTCCCTATATAGTACCCCAAACGCACAAATTAGACTGAACGACGCTACGTCCCCTACCTTTACTATCCATAACGGCACACGACAGGGCTGCCCCCTGTCCCCACTGCTGTTTGCTTTAGCTATGGAGGCCCTGGCAACTAGAATTAGAAACAATGGGAATATTTCTGGCATAAAAATCCAAGAGAGAGATTACAAGGTCTCTCTATATGCAGATGACATCCTGTTATCTATAACTAACCCACTTATCTCCATGCCCGAACTCCACAAGGAATTTCAAATTTACGGTAGGTTATCAAATTTCAAGATCAATGCCTTAAAATCTGAATTTATGGGAGTGGAAACATCAGTGACGGAACTTAATCACATACAATCCACATACCAATATAGGCTTCAGAAGAACTCTTTAAAATATCTAGGCATTAATGTTACACTTAACCCTCAAAATATGTTTAATGCAAACTATACCCCCCTACTGCACAATATACAGAAAGAACTACAAGCCTGGCACAACAAAACATTATCGTGGCTAGGTAGACTGCATGCCATAAAAATGACTATCTTGCCAAAAATCCTATCTATTTTTCAAACTATTCCACTCGCGCTACCCAACCCCTTTCTCAACAAACTCCGAAACATACTAAACACTTTCCTATGGAACAACAGACGCCCTAGAATTGCAAAAAATATCATCTATCGCCCTAAACTACAGGGAGGGTTGGGCATGCCAAACTTACATTATTACTTTATGGCATGTACACTCACACGGATAATAGATTGGTGTAAACATGGTATACACAAAGAATGGGTAAAACTAGATCATGATTTAGCACAAAATACACAACTAGGAGCAAGCTGTTGGGTACCTCACATTCACAGGACTCTAGATCCATCTACATCAGAAATAACCAGACTCACCTTTAAAACATGGGACAAATGCCTCATTAAATTCCCGTCGTTTTCCAGTTTACCATCCCCTCTAACCCCCCTAAAACATAATCCTGAAGCACAGAGATTTCACCATATTCCATATACAGGGGATTTAACCTTAAGAGATGTTATCCCATGTAGCCTGGCAATGGACGACAAATCCCTTAAACCCAAGAAGGTCTTGCAGGAAACTTTTGGAAGCTATTTCAACCCGTGGTTTAGATATTTTCAGTTAAATCACTATTTGAACACACATACTAAGCGCACACAATTTTATAGAACATTATCCCCCTTTGAGTCTATATGCAGATCCGATACTTACTCTAAAGGTTCTCTCTCTATAATCTATAAACTGCTGCTAGACCACCATTCTAAAAATCTCCCAACTTACACAAATAAATGGTCAGAGGAACTCCAAATTCCTATTTCATCGAAACAATGGGCAAGAATATTTAACAATATGTGCTCCCATACATCATCTATAGCACAGCTGGAATCCAACATAAAACTGCTATGCAGGTGGTACAAAACCCCAGTTAAGTTAGCCGCGATGTATGGCCTTAACGACAATAAGTGTTGGAGAGCATTTGGAGGGGTGGGTAACTACCACCACATCTGGTGGACATGCCCTCTTATTGGCCAATATTGGAAAGATATCCACCTAGCCATCAAACAGTCAATTAACATTGAGATACCCCTAGATCCCCTCATATTTTTATTTAATAGCACACCAAAAATTAAATGTAAATTGAGACAAAAGCTAATAATTATTCTACTCAACTGCGCTAGACGGTTGATACCCAGGAAATGGAAGTCAACTACTGCTCCTTTACTATCGGAGTGGCGCTCTTTAGTTAATCACACACTAGCAATGGAAAAGTATTATTATTGTGCTACGAAAAGATTAGACGATTTTTTAGCAATAAACTTAATATGGGAAGAATATTGCCATTCCATACAATGTACTGAACCTAATGTATCATAAATCTAATAGAGTATAGAATAAGTCACTTGATGTAGAACCCTGAGATAACTGTTAAAGGGAGAATTAACAATGTAACTTTGCAAGATTTAATAAAGTGACTAATAGAAACTTAATGTATCAGGAACAGTGAAGGGAAAATTGGGGATCAAATTGTACTGTGACCAAACCCAATTCACCTGTATCCATCCCTTTTTATGTACTTTCTTTTTTCTCTTTTTTTTTCTTTTTATTGATGAATGATGTAACCTGTTTCGTTCTGTCTGTTTATTTGTTTCAATAAAAAATTTAAAAAAAAAAAAAAAAAAAAGTAGGCAGACTCCATTATATCAAAAAAGTGAGCAATAAAAAAACAAACGCCTAGATTTGGAGTTTTGTCGGTAAAGACTTGCGTTGCTAACGAGCCTTTTTTTTCCAGTGCACCCTTAAGACAACGCTGGTATTACGAGATTTCTGAATGGCTGCGTTAGCCTCAGAAAAGTGAGCGTTGAGCCAAATTTAGCTCCACTTCAACCCTCAATACCAGCGTTGCTTACGGTAGCGGTAAGCTGGAAAAACGAGCTTGTGCACGATATCCCGATAGGACACAATGGGGCTGAGCTGGCTGAAAAAAAAACCTAACACCTGCAAAAAAGCAGCCTTCAGCTCCTAACGCAGCCCCATTGTTTCCTATGGGGAAACACTTTCTAAGTCTAAACCTAACACCCTAACATGAACCTCAAGTCTAAACACCCCTAACGTTACACTTATTAACCCCTAATCTGCCGCCCCCGATATCGCTGACACCTACATTATATTATTAACCCCTAATCTGCCGACCGGACACCGCCGCCACCTACATTATAGCTATGAACCCCTAATCTGCTGTCCCTAACATCGCCGACACCTACATTATATTTATTAACCCCTAATCTGCCCCCCCAACATTGCCGCCACCTACCTACACTTATTAACCCCTAATCTGCCGACCGGACATCGCCGCCACTATAATAAATGTATTAACCCCTAATCTGCCCTCCCTAACATCGCCACCACCTAATATAATACACTAATATAATACGCTAATATAATACAGGTATTAACTCCTAAACCTAAGTCTAACCCTAGCACCCCCTAAATTAAATATAATTTAAATAAAACGAACTAAAATTACTATAATTAAATAAATTAATCCTATTTATAACTAAATACTTACCTATAAAATAAACCCTAATATTGCTACAATATAACTAATAATTACATTGTAGCTATTTTAAGATTAATATTTATTTTACAGGCAACTTTGTATTTATTTTAACTAGGTACAATAGCTATTAAGTAGTTATTAACTATTTAATAGCTACCTAGTTAAAATAATTACAAAATTACCTGTAAAATAAATCCTAACCTAAGTTACAAATACACCTAACACTACACTATTAATTAAATTATTAAAAAACTATTATTAAATTAATTAAATTAACTACAATTATCTAAAATAAAATACAATTAAATAAACTAAACTATATTACAAAAACAAACACTAAATTGCAAAAAATAAAAAAATATTACAAGAATTTTAATCTAATTACACCTAATCTAAGCCCCCTAATAAAATAAAAAAGCCCCCCAAAATAATAAAATTCCCTACCCTAAACTAAATTACAAAGTAATCAGCTCTTTTACCAGCCCTTAAAAGGGCTTTTTGCGGGGCATTGCCCCAAAGTAATCAGCTCTTTTACCTGTAAAAAAAATACAATCCCCCCCCCAACATTACAACCGCGGATCCATCCTCTTCTTCCGGCGACTCCCGACGAATGAAGGTTTCTTTAAGTAACGTCATCCAAGATGGCATCCCTCGAATTCCGATTAGCTGATAGGATTCTATCAGCCAATCGAAATTAAGGTAGGAAAAATCGGATTGGCTGATTGAATCAGCCAATCAGATTCAAGTTCAATCCGATTGGCTGATTGGATCAGCCAATCAGATTGAGCTCGCATTCTATTGGCTGATCGGAACAGCCAATAGAATGCAAGCTCAATCTGATTGGCTGATTGGATCAGCCAATTGGATTGAACTTGAATCTGATTGGCTGATAGGATTCTATCTGCCAATCGTAATTCGAGGGACTCCATCTTGGATGACGTCACTTAAAGGAACCTTCCTTCGTCGGAAGTCGCCGGAAGAAGAGGATAGATCTGCGTCGGCTGCTTCAAGATGGTCCCGCTCTGCGCCGGATGGATGAATATAGAAGACGCCGCCTGGATGAACATGTATACCGGTCCGGATGTCCTCTTCCTGCCGGATAGGATGAAGACTTCGGACCCTCTTCTTGCCGGATAGGATGAAGATTTCGGACCCTCTTCTGGACGGATCGGTGATGCCCTGCATGGTGAAGATAAGGTAGGGAGATCTTCACGGGCTTAGTGTTAGGTTTTTAAGGGGTGTTTGGGTTAGATTAGGGGTATGTGGGTGGTGGGTTGTAATGTTGGGGGGGTATTGTATGTTTTTTTACAGGCAAAAGAGCTGATTTCTTTGGGGCATGCCCCGCAAAAGGCCCTTTTAAGGGCTGGTAAGGTAAATGAGCTGTTAACTTTTTATTTTAGAATAGGGTAGGGCATTTTTTTATTTTGGGATGCTTTGTTATTTTTTTAGGGGGCTTAGAGTAGGTGTAATTAGTTTAAAATTCTTGTAATCTTTTTTTATTTTTTGTAATTTAGTGTTTTGTTTTTTTTGTAATTTAGTTTAGTTGATTTAATTGTAGATAGTTTAGTTAATTAATTTATTGATAGTGTAGTGTTAGGTTTAATTGTAACAGGTTAGGATTTATTTTACAGGTAATTTTGTACTTATTTTAACTAGGTAGCTATTAAATAGTTATTAACTATTTAATAGCTATTGTACCTAGTTAAAATAAATACAAAGTTGCCTGTAAAATAAATATAAATCCTAAAATAGCTACAATATAATTATTCGTTATATTGTAGCTATATTAGGGTTTATTTTACAGGTAAGTATTTAGCTTTAAATAGGATTAATTTATTTAATAAGATTTATTTTATTTTATTTTATTTTATTAGATTTAAATAAAATTTAACTTAGGGGGGTGTTAGTGTTAGGGTTAGACTTAGCTTTAGGGGTTAATACATTTATTAGAGTAGCGGCGAGGTCCGGTCGGCAGATTAGGAGTTAATACTTGAAGTTAGGTGTCGGCGATGTTAGTGAGGGCAGATTAGGGGTAAATACTATTTATTATAGCGTTTTTGAGGTGGGAGTGAGGCGGTTTAGGGGTTAATACATTTATTATAGTGGCGGCGAGGTCTGGTTGGCAGATTAGGGGTTAATAAGTGTAGTTAGGTAGCGGCGATGTTGGGGGGGGGGCAGATTAGGGGTTAATACATATAATATAGGGGTCGGCAATGTTAGGGGCAGCAGATTAGGGGTACATAGTTATAATGTAGGTTGCAGCGGTGTACGGAGCGGCAGATTAGGGGTTAATAATAAAATGCAGGGGTCAGCGATAGCGTGGGCGGCAGATTAGGGGTTAATAAGTGTAAGGTTAGGGGTGTTTAGACTCGGGGTACATGTTAGGGTGTTAGGTGCAGACTTAGGAAGTGTTTCCCCATAGGAAACAATGGGGCTGCGTTAGGAGCTGAACGCTGCTTTTTTGCAGGTGTTAGGGGGTTTTTTAAGCTCAAACTGCCCATTGTTTCCTATGGGGATATCGTGCACGGCACGTTTTTCCAGCTAGCCGCTACTGTAAGCAACGCTGGTATTGAGAGTTGAAGTGGTGGTAAATATGCCTCTACCCTCCCTTTTTGGAGCCTAACGCAGCCCTTCAGAGAATTCTAAATACCAGCGTTGTTTAACCCCTTAAGGACAAGGCCATTTTTCAATTTCTTTCCCTTAAGGACCAGGGCTATTTTTACATTTCTGCGGTGTTTGTGTTTAGCTGCAATTTTCCTCTTACTCATTTACTGTACCCACACATATTATATACCGTTTTTCTCGCCATTAAATGGACTTTCTAAAGATACCATTATTTTCATCATATCTTATAATTTACCATAAAAAAATTTATAAAATATGAGGAAAAAATGCAAAAAAACACACTTTTTCTAACTTTGAACCCCAAAATCTGTTACACATCTACAACCTCCAAACAACACCCATGCTAAATAGTTTCTAAATTTTGTCCTGAGTTTAGAAATACCCAATGTTTACATGTTATTTGCTTTTTATGTAAGTTATAGGGCAATAAGTATAAGTAGCACTTCACTATTTCCAAATTATTTTTTTTTCAAAATTAGCGATAGTTACATTGGAACACTGATATCTGTCTGGAATCCCTGAATATCCATTGACATGTATATATTTTTTTTAGTAGACATCCCAAAGTATTGATCTAGGCCTATTTTGGTATATTTCATGCCACCATTTCACCGCCAAATGCGATCAAATTAAAAAAAATTGTTCACTTTTTCACAAACTTTTTCACAAATATTAGGTTTCTCACTGAAATTATTTACAAACCTTCTCACCTCCAGCGCGCGCTCCCGCGCGCACCCGGCATAGAGGACAGCCGGAAGGAAGTTACCAAGTGATGGGCCGCCCACCCACCTCCTTTTCAATAGCTCCCACCCACCAACGATCGGCACCATCACTAGCCGATGCAGAGAGGGCCACATAGTGGCTCTCTCTGCATCGGTGTGCCTACAAAGGTATTGCAGTGATGCCTCAATATCGAGGCATCACTGCAATACCTTGAAAGCGGCTGGAAGCGATCAGGATCGCTTTCAGCCACTTGAAACCCTTAACGATGTACAGGGTATGTCTCTGGTCTTTAAAGACCAGCTTGTGTGAGACGTACCCTGTACGACATGCATCGTTAAGGGGTTAAAAGGTACGGGGGGAAAAAAACATGCGTAGCTAACGCACCCCTTCTAACGCAAAACTCTAAATCTAGGTGTATATGTTTTATCCTAACTTGGGAGACACTGGATTAATTTACAATAACTTTTATAGTCTTAATTGCCTGGAACTGTTTGGATTATTTTTCTACAGAAAGACATATTACAATTCATATGGCAGGGCAAGAGAACATGCACAAATAAGCAAGTTATGTCTAGAAATAGGAGAGAGGGAGGTATAGGGATACCGAACATGACATCATATTATTATGCCGCACGTATGGCTCAAACATTGCATTCAAGTAAATCTATGGGAGATAAACAATGGGTCCAGTTAGAATCCAATCTCATTGGTGTTGATCGGATAGATAAAATTGTATGGCCTTCTAATAAAGAGAGACCACACAGAAAGGACAAATTTATAGCTATAGAACATACTATATGATTATGGGACAATCTTACACACAAATTCCCCTTACTTAACCCCTTAGTGACCAGAGCACTTTTCCATTTGTTGACCGTTTGGGACCAAGGCTATTTTTACATTTCTGCAGTGTTTGTGTTTAGCTGTAATTTTCCTCTTACTCATTTACTGTACCCACACATATTATATACTGTTTATATACTCATTACTGTACCCACACATATTATATACAGTTTTTCTCGCCATTAAATGGACTTTCTAAAGATACCATTATTTTCATCATATCTTATAATTTACTATTAAAAAAATTATAAAATAAGAGGAAAAAATGGAAAAAAAAACTATTTTTTCAAACTTTGACCCCCAAAATCTGTTGCACATCTACAACCACCAAAAAACACCCTTGCTAAATAGTTTCTAAATTTTGTCCTGAGTTTAGAAATACCCAATGTTTACATGTTCTTTGCTTTTTTTTGCAAGTTAGAGGGCACTAAATAAAAGTAGCACTTTGCTATTTCCAAACCACTTTTTTTCAAAATTAGCGCTAGTTACATTGGGACACTGATATCTGTCAGGAATCCCTGAATATCCCTTGACATGTATATATATATTTTTAGAAGACATCCCAAAGTATTGATCTAGGCCCATTTTGGTATATTTCATGCCACCATTTCACCGCCAAATGCGATCAAATTAAAAAAAAACTTTAAATATTTCACAATTTTAGGTTTCTCACTGAAATTATTTATAAACAGCTTGTGCAATTATGGCACAAATTGTTGTAAATGCTTCTCTGTGATCCCCTTTGTTCAGAAATAGCAGACATATATGGCTTTGGCGTTGCTTTTTGGTAGTTAGAAGGTCGCTAAATGCCGCTGCGCATCACGCGTATATTATGTCTAGCAGTGAAGGAGTTAATTAGGTAGCTTGTAGGGAGCTTGCAGGGTTAATTTTAGCTTTAGTGTAGAGATCAGCCTCCCACCTGACACATCCCACCCCCTGATCCCTCCCAAACAGCTCCCTTCCCTCCCCCACCCGACAATTGTCCCCGCCATCTTAAGTACTGGCAGAAAGTCTGCCAGTACTAAAATAAAAGTTTTTTTGGGGGGGGTTTAGGTTTTTTTTTAAAAAAAAATATATATATATATTCTGCTGTGTAGGACCCCCCTTAGCCCCCAACCTCCCTGATCCCCCCCCCCCAAACAGCTCTTTAACCCCCCCTCTGCCTTTATTGTGCAGCATAGTGAAAAATAATAATGCATTTTTATTTTTTTTATTTTATTAAATATGTTCTTTATTTCTGTAGTGTAGCTGCCCCCCCCCCTCAACATCCAACCCCCCACCCTCTCCCAGATGCCTTGATTTTAAAATTCCACCCTCCCCAGTCCTCTCTCCCACCCTCCAGATCTACAGCATATTGATGCTGAAACAGATCTCACATGCACCCGCACAGGATCCCTCCCCCCTCCTCCACCAATGACTGCCCACCCGCCTCCCTGGATGAGCTCCCACCCACCAACGATAATGGCCATCGATAGCCGATGCAGAGAGGGCCACAGAGTGGCTCTCTCTGCATCGGATGGCTAAAAACAGTTATTGCAGTATGCCTCAATATTGAGGCATCACTGCAATAACATGAAAGCAGCTGGAAGCTATCAGGATCGCTTCCACTGCTTTCAAAGACCAACGACGTATGGGGTACGTCCTTGGTCATTAACTGCATTTTTTTGCAGGACGTACCCCATACGTTGTTGGTCATTAAGGGGTTAATCGAAAATCCACACTAACTCCTCTAATCATTTTAGGATCACCAATGGAGATAGCCATTCGCACAAAATGGTCAAACAAAGGACTATACAGAATAGCAGATGTGTTAAGGCAAAATAAACCCATATCCTATGAACATTACATAAAACTAGATAATACAGCAGGGCATCAATGGTTCCACTATTCTCAACTACTATTGAGAATAAAGGAGGTGTTGGGGGGGTGATACGGGGGTCCAGAAACCGCGTTTGAGAGAATTTGGCTATCAAAACAGAATTTAAAAAGCATGATATCCAAGCTTTACGCAATATTCAATGCCGTTAGTAAAACTGACAAACCAGCATTTATAATAAAATGGGAAAATGAATTAACCCCTTAACGACACATGTCGTACAGGGTACGTCGCACACAACCTGGTCTTTAAAGACCAGCGACGTACCCTGTACGACATCAGGGTTTAAAGCGTCTGGAAGCGATCCTGATCGCTTCCAGCCGCTTTCAAGGTATTGCTGTGATGCCTCAACATTGAGGCATCACTGCAATACCTTTTTTCCCACTCTGTGGCCCTCTCTGCACCGGTAGCGATGGGCCCGATCGTTGGTGGGTGGGAGCAGCTTCAGGGAGGCGGGTGGGCGGCCCATCGCTACCCGGCATCCGGTTCCTGAATGTGCAATGTGCACGCCGGGTGCCGGGAGCGTGCGGGGGCCTGCAGGGAGCGCGCGTGCGCGCGCATATGTGCGTGCGATCGCGTAACAGCCACTGCTACCAATGAATTTATGAATGGGAGAGAGGGAGAGGGAGGGGGGGAAATAATTTTCAAAAGGATCTGGGAGGGGGAGAGGGAGGAGGGTATTAGGGGGGGCAGCTACACTACAGAAAACATTTAATTACATGAAAAAAAATAAAAATAAACATTTTTGGAGGCAAATTGGGTACTGGCAGACAGCTGCCAGTACCCAAGATGGCAGCAAATAGGATGTGGGCAAGTGTTATAGAGCTGTTTGGGGGGGGATCAGAGAGGTTAGGGGCTAAGGGGGGGTCCATCACAGCTAAACATATATTTTTTTTAAAAAAAAAATTCATAAAAAAAAAAAAAGCCTTTTATTTTAGTACTGGCAGAGTTTCTGCCAGTACTTAAGATGGCGGGGACAATTGTGGGGTGGGGGAGGGAAGAGAGATGTTTGGGAGGGATCAGGGGGTGGGATCTTTCAGGTGGGAGGCTGATCTCTACACTAAAGCTAAAATTAACCCTGCAAGCTCCCTACAAGCTATCTAATTAACCCCTGCACTGCTGGGCATAATACACGTGTGATGCGCAGCAGCATTTAGCAGCCTTCTAATTACCAAAAAGCAACACAAAAGCCATATATGTCTGCTATTTCTGAACAAAGGGGATCCCAGAGAAGCATTTACAACCATTTATGCCATAATTGCACAAGTTGTTTGTAAATAATTTCAGTGAGAAACCTAAAATTGTAAAAAAATTTAACATTTTTTTTTATTTGATCGCATTTGGCGGTGACATGGTGGCATGAAATATACCAAGATGGGCCTAGATCAATACTTGGGGTTGTCTACTACACTACACTAAAGCTAAAATTAACCCTAGAAGCTCCCTACATGCTCCCTAATTAACCCCTTCACTGCTGGGCATAATACATGTGTGGTGCGCAGAGGCATTTAGCGGCCTTCTAATTACCAAAAAGCAATGCCAAAGCCATATATGTCTGCTATTTATGAACAAAGGGGATCCCAGAGAAGCGTTTACATCCATTTATGCCATAATTGCACAAGTTGTTTGCAAATAATTTCAGTGAGAAACCTAAAGTTTGTGAAAAAAAATTATGAAAAAGTGAATTTTTTCTTTATTTGATCTCATTTGGCGGTGAAATGGTGGCATGAAATATACCAAAATGGGCCTAGATCATTACTTTGGGATGTCTTCTAAAAAAATATATATATACATGTCAAGGGATATTCAGGGATTCCTGAAAAATATCAGTGTCCCAATGTAACTAGCGCTAATTTTGAAAAAAAGTGGTTTGGAAATAGCAAAGTGCTACTTGTACTTATTGCCCTATAACTTGCGAAAAACGCAAAGAACATGTAAATATTGGGTATTTCTAAACTCAGGACAAAATTTAGAAACTATTTAGCATGGGTGTTTTTTGGTGGTTGTAGATGTGTAACAGATTTTGGGGGTCAAAGTTAGAAAAAGTGTGTTTTTTTCCATTTTTTCCTCATATTTTATAATTTTTTTTATAGTAAATTATAAGATATGATGAAAATAATGGTATCTTTAGAAAGTCCATTTAATGGCGAGAAAAACGGTATATAATATGTGTGGGTACAGTAAATGAGTAAGAGGAAAATTACAGCTAAACACAAACACCGCAGAAATGTAAAAATAGCCCTGGTCCTTAAGGGAAAGAAATTGAAAAATGGCTGTGTCCTTAAGGGGTTAAACAATAGCTGGCCAGTAGACCAATGGGAAACAAATCTACATAGAGGTACGGTATTCACAGTGAATGCTGCCCTAAAAGAAAATTATTTGAAGGTGGCTTTCAGATGGTACTTACACCCAACAAGGTTTCATAACACACCAGGTGCAGAAAGAAACTGTTGTTATAGAGGGTGCAGGGAGATAGGCACATATCGTCATATGTGGTGGCGTCCTAAAATTAGGGGAATTTGGGAAGAAACCGCTAAATTCCTAGGTACACTTCTCTCAAAAAACATAAATCTAAAGCCAGAACAAGCCCTGTTACACTTCCCAAACAAAGAAATTCTTGCACACCATCGTAAATTAGCAGACATGATCTATACCATAACTAGATAACTACGCAAATTAGAATACCACTACCATAGAACGTCACTCTCAGCAAAGATATTAGATAGAGAAAATCAATTCCTTGCAGATTGGGAACCCTAAATTATATTCTATGAGAAAACTAGAGGTAGGCGAGGTGAGAGAAGTTCTTTACCAATTGGATGAGATATCTTACGATTTGTATTCTTAGAGTAGGATGATACGGGTAATATGATTGTCTACTCTGTCATTAAGTGGCTGGATTAACAGAATTCTTCAAAATCACGCAACATACCATATATAACTGCAATTTTATGTTATATTTATTTTATCTATGTTTGTATTTGTTCATTTGTTTTTCTTGTAAAAATAATAAAAATTGTTTCAGCAAAAAAATAAAGACACCGTTGCCCAATAAAGTGTGATCAGTTCAGACCAATACAAGCTCGAGGCTTATTTAATAATAATGAACAAACGTGGATTTTAACATTTATAAATATTTGATCCAAGTTCCGACCATTATAAATGCAAATTACGCATTTCATAAAAAAAAAGCGTGGTAAACATATCTTGCAACACGAGATTTGCATCTTTAAAAATTTGATTCTAATGTCACGCACTAGCACACAATCGATGTGCATTGCTGGGATTGTAAATACATTTAATAGAGCAATGTCAATACTTCACAGTGAGTCACAATATTTCTTTAATAAACAATAAATACATACAATGTTTACTTTTTATAATAAAATATATTTATATTAAATAACCTGGTCAATATTAAACATGGAAATGTGTAAAACATTTACTAATGTGACTGGATTATATTTAATATCGTGAGTAAAAATCAAAGCAAGATCAAATGTAAACTTAATATATTAATATTTAACAAATCACGTATATTAAATCTGCGTCACACATATACGCATAACAGCCCCATGAGTTACAAATAAGTCTACATGCAAAATGTAGTAACAGCACCCCCAGGAGGTATGTGAATGGAAGTTACAAAGATATGAAACATTAACGAACGGCCAATTAGAGTTCATCATACAAACACAACTTTAGTCAGTATGGTCTCACAAACATAACTACATTTCAATATTTCATCCAATCAGATGTTGGAGGGATGGAAAAAAAGGATCCACCCCCACGGAAACTATATCTGCAAGCTTATGAGGAGACTTTATGCACCCTCCTCAATCTCCGTTTCCCCAGCAGATTTGCTTCAAAACGCTCCTCGACTTCTTCTCAATCCTCAGTTGCTGTCTCTTACATTCAGTGCAGCAGCTTCTCCAATCGGTGACCTGGGAGAAGAAAGTCGAGAGACTGAACCAGGTAAATATCAGACTTCACAGAATATATTAATATTTGAGTAGATATTTAAGAAATTTGTATATAGTCATATATTCAACCTATATAGATCTCACAACACACTCTACATACGATGTTTAGATATATGACTTTAGATTTGTCACACATGAAATAGGACTGATGTTTCTTGCTCTCTCTAGAATATGTGCCACAGAGATTAAATGGTATTGCGCATCCGTGAAATCCCTATCATCCGCCATTTCATACATTGAATATCGAATCATACCATAGTTATAAATATTTATTGGTATCATTCAATCTAAACAAATTTACTAGTGTAATCTCATAATTAGACATGTGCATGGTGAAAAAATTCGGTTCGGATCGATTCGGAATTTTTCGAAGTTCGGTTCAGATCGATTCGAATTCGTAAAATTTCGAATAGATTCGTTTCAGATTCATTCGGATTCGAAGAAATTCAGCTGGATTTGGTTCAATTCGATTCGGTTCGATTCGGTTCAGAAATTTGGCAATTCGGTAAGTGTTAGGTGGGATTAGACTAGTATTATACTGTATATTAGGTGTTAACCTAACATACTGTATAATACTAGTGTAATCCCAATGGCCATCCGAATTTACGAATCGATTCGATTCAGTTAGATTCGGAAAATTCGGCAACATTTTAATTCGGAAATTCGGTTCGATCCGAATCGCTGAATTTGCAGAATTTTCCGAATTTCCAAATCGAACTGAACCGAATCGCACATGTCTACTCATAATACACCCAGTTGCAAATATATTTGAAGTCTTTAGAAATGATACTCATCACACTACTATATCCATTGCGCAATGATCACGAAAGACATAATTCGGTTCGGTTCAGATCGATTCGAATTCGGAAAATTTTGAATCTATTCGTTTCGGATTCATTCGGATTCGAAGAAATTCTGCTGGATTCGGTTCGTTTCGGTTCGATTTGGTTCGATTCGGTTCCGAAATTCGGCAATTCGGTAAGTGTTAGGTGGGATTAGACTAGTATTATACTGTATATTAGATGTTAACCTAACATACTGTATAATACTAGTGTAATCCCAATGGCCATCCGAATTTACGAATCGATTCGATTCGGTTCGATTTGGAAAATTTGGCAACATTTTAATTCGGAAATTCGGTTTGATATGAATCGCCGAATTTGCCGAATTTTCCGAATTTACGAATTGAACCGAACCGAATCGCACATGTCTACTCATAATACACCCAATTGCAAATATATTTGAAGTCTTTAGAAATCATGCTCATCACACTACTATATCCATTGCGCAATGATCACGAAAGATATAATTGTGCACACACGTGAACATGTGTTTGCTGTAACAGTGGCATTACTTTGGACATGTTGGTCAAATCACGGCTGTGCAATTACGCAGAGATCTGAACATGTGTTTGCTGTAACAGTGGCATTACTTTAGACATGTTGGTCAAATGTATAAGTGAATTAGTATATATGTGAAGCGAAGAATACAGTATACTTATGTACAATCTTCTAAATTAGAAAAGCTATACTAGCAATATCTAAATAAAAATTGAACAATGTCTAACAATTGATGACAATGCAAGAAGACAAAAAATTACTTAAAGCGACAGTCAACAACATAAAAGATTGAAATTAAGAATACATGATCTCTTTATTTATACATTAATGTAGAAAACAATAAACTCACGTGAATCCTAATATAATTTTAATTTGTCAATTAGAAGCAAAAAATCTGATTGTTCGTGTCCATGGCCTGATTTGTATTAATGATATCCAATCCCGATTGAATATTTTACAGATATGGATGTTGGTGCTAGAACCTCGAGCCCGTGTTCGTCACATTATAGTATGTCTCATTTTAATTTACCTTTCTCTTACAAACTTTGACATAACATTACATAATCCATTCACATTGATCTATATTAATATGGATACTCTAATTTGAAGATATTCCTTCTATTCTTGATATCTTCATTTTAATGTGATCTTAGGGTCATGGCCATTTTTTATTCTGCCCCTTGATTTTAAACAACTTTTAAATTTGCTTCTATTATCTAAATTGCTTCAGTCTATTGGTATGGTATCCTTAGATTAAAAGCATATCTAGGTAGGCACAGGATCAGCTATGCATTACTGGGAATAACCTGCTGATTGGTTGATGTACAAAATTGCCTATTTTCATTGGTTCAACACATGTCTTCAGATAACAGTACTGCATAGTTGCACCTTTAAGAAAAGATTCTAAGACAATGAAGCAAAATAGAAGAAAAAGTATATTTGAAAGCTTTTTTAAATCACAGGCTGAATTTGAATCATGAAAATTAATACAATTACACATTTGGAGTTTCATGTCCCTTTAAGAGAGAAGGATAATTAAAGATTCTTGATGATATCATGAAATTATATAGATTTGATTGTAATTGCATGCTCCATCCCATTCATTACATCAACATATGGACTAGACGATTCATTAACAGTGACATTGTCAAAAAATGTATTTTAATATTTTATATTAAAGGGACACTGAACACAAAATGTGTCTTTTGTGATTCAGATAGAGCATGCAATATTACTAAACTTTATCATTTACTCCTCTAATCAAAATGTCTTCATTCTCTTGGTATCTTTATTTGAAATGCAACTATGTAAGTTTAGATGCCGGACCATTTTTGGTGAACAACCTGTGTTGTTCTTGCTGATTGGTGAATACATTTACCCACCAATATACAGGTGCTTTCCATGGTTCAGAACCAAAAAAGAGCTTAGTTGCCTTATTTTTTCAAAGAAAGAAAGCAAGAGAACGAGGACAAATTGATAATAGGAGTAAATTAGAAAGTTGCTTAAAATTGAATGCTCTATCTGAATCACGAAAGAACAAATTTGGGTTCAGTGTCCCTTTAATAAAAAATATCTACATTAATCCTTACACTGTTTTGATGAAACAATATTGATATCTAAATCACATCTTTCACTCTTGGACTACCTTTATATATAAATAAGCATATTCTAACAGAACCATGATGACATAGTTTTACAAATATCTTAGGTTTTGCATTGTGATCAATATGTGTTGTGTGCTAAAACAGATTACTGTACATTGCACAAATGGATCTATGTGACACATGGATTAGGTTCTATTTGTCAACAGTTCTTATTCAAAGTGTTGTGTGTGTGTATTATTTTTAAAACAGGGATCAATAGTTATATTTAGATATGCCATAGATTCATATGCGAATTGGCTGTCTAATATAGTAAGAATTCCAACATATGTGAAAGACATAATTTTCTTTACAATCACCTTGATGAACTCATAAATGTATTGTTCATATTAGTGCTCTAATCTTCAAATTTCAAAGTATATTCTTTGGAATAATTTAGATTAATGTGATTTAGTGATGTCCAAACTGTGTTTACTAATATTTTTTTATATCATTAATAGAAGTAGTTATTGTGACGAGCACAGAGGGATCCAGCACCGATGTTGACCTGCCTTTGCAGGCTTCTGGTAAGTCCATTGACTCATTCATATGTCATTAAAGGTGTTTTTTTCAAAAATATTATGATCATGATTCTGATGAAGCATTCCATTTGAATTAAAAATATAATATACTCCTCTGAAGATATTTATATAATCTATTTATTATTTTAAGATTAAGATCTCAAAGATTCTTAGTTTACACCTTTGTCCTTCTGAACATGGCTAGCACATGTTTATATTTAGACAACAATCATCAAGTGATACCCACATGAGAACTCTTAAATGTTTCAAGTACTCAATTTTTGTGAATATTTTCTAAATACAGACACTAAAATCATATTATTACTCATAGATAATTACAAATCTTATTTCATTTGCATGCTCCATCAAAATGATGTCATTCCTAACTTTGGTTCAGTATCTCTTTAATGCAACATTGATGTGTGTCCTTGAGCACCAGTAACATATGTTATAATATTTGATTTTAACATGTACACAACATATTATGTTTTACAGAGATTGCTGTAACAACATGTGAGATGGAGGAGGAAGTCGCTCCTTCTGAGTCTGATGGTACGTCAAATATATATAACATGTATCTAACATGTATTATTGTTTACAAATCATACTCTTGATGAAAAATAAAGTCTACAGCTTTGTGCCTTTAAAATATATTCTTCCATTATTTTTTCAATACCCTACTGCCCCCCTTTCTATATCATGCAGCATGAACATATGTTTTTATTTTTTATTAAATTTATGTATGATTTGTAATTAATCACAGACATCATGATGTCACATGCATATTCAATGCAAACCCCTAATAAGCATATTCTGATTGTACAGATAGTCATTTCTATTCATCTGAGTGCATAGATGCAGACCATATCATTATGTCATCATTGTTTATAACTTCAAAACCAGTTCTAAGTATACATCAAACATAATCATATTGAAATTAATTCATTTAATTTCATGATGTATGATATGTAAATGTTTTTTCAAAAATCTTATGTGTAGACTATCCATTTCAATCAAACAAACATTAATATTCCTCAGAAATAAAGCATGCATTTCGGAATGTGTCTTGTAATTTTTGGATGAATAAAAAATAGATTACGGAAAAAAAAAGAAAAATTTAAGATCAGATATAGAAGATTATATTCTTAATATTTAATATGAACGGTAGTATCTACTGTGTATATATTCAGAATAGTAATTGTTTCAAGCATCAAGCTTCAAATTAGTCAATTTAAAATTACAAAGGCAATCTTAACCTAAATAGATATGTAAATTAGGGTTTACCTGGTTTCAAAGGCTATATTTAGTGGCCATTTCAATTTAATCATATCACACACTCCCATATTATTCAATTGTTGGATTTTCACAAATAAATCCACGGGCATGTGTCTAAAAGAACTCTATTGCATTTCAATCTCAAATGCATACATGCATACAAAAATATGGTCCAAAAGATAAATATATTATCAAATCATAAATATTAGCACATAATATGATTTGTAATGTATTTATGAAATGTTAGACGAAAAATAACAGTGAACATTCAGAGTTTAAAGGATCAATTGAATCTTCTTATTAATTATATTTGATTCAAATCAATCAATAACTTAAAACATAGTCATTATTGTGATTTTGTCTAAATATTTTAGGAGAACAAGAATCCGGACTTTAAATAATGTTGATTCCTGATTTCTTTCAAGATAATAATATATTTTCATATCATATATGTATATATATTTTTGTTATATATTTCAGATGGACCTTTCACTTATGGGCATCAGTCCAGGGCCGGGAGTGGGATCCTGAGATGGCCCGAGGGAGAACTACTAACGCTCCATCCACATGTTGTTCTTTGTCTGTTTATATTTGTTGCCATTTGGCCTTTTCTTGTAATGTTGTTGTGCCTGTTGCACTATTTCACCTTGTCAGATGTCTCCAATGGGGCTGTGTTGGCCTTTGTTTGCCCTTGTCAACTCCCTCCAAGGACTGTGATGCACTATGTCACTTTGTCAGATGGCTCCAATGGGGCTGTGTTTGCCCTGTCAACTCCCTCCAAGGACTCTGATGCACTATATCACCTTGTCAGATGGCTCCAATGGGGCTGTGTTTGCCCTGTCAACTCCCTCCAAGGACTGTGATACACTATGGCACCTTGTCAGATGGCTCCAATGGGGCTGTGTTGGCCTTGTCAACTCCCTCCAAGAACTGTGATGCACTATGTCACCTTGTCAGATGGCTCCAAAGGGGCTGTGTTTGCCTTGTCAACTCCCTCCAAGGACTGTGATACACTATGGCACCTTGTCAGATATCTCCAATGGGGCTGTGTTGTCCTTGTCAACTCCCTCCAAGGACTGTGATACACTATGGCAACTTGTAAGATGGCTCCAATGGGGCTGTGTTGGCCTTGTCAACTCCCTCCAAGGACTGTGATGCACTATGTCACCTGGTCAGATGGCTCCAATGGGGCTGTGTTTGCCCTGTCAACTCCCTCCAAGGACTGTGATACACTATAGCACATTGTCAGATGGCTCCAATGGGGCTGTGTTGGCCTTGTCAACTCCCTCCAAGGACTGTGATACACTATGGCACCTTGTCAGATAGCTCCAATGGAGCTGTGTTTGCCCTGTCAACTCCCTCCAAGGACTGTGATGTACTATGTCACCTTGTCAGATGTCTCCAATGGGGCTGATTTATCAATATGCCTTTTTTGAAAGTTATCTTATTTCTTTATGTTTTATGACATCTGTTATGGTATAACCCGTAAATCAGGGGTTAATACCAGATGAAAGATGCCCTGAATATGGGATCAGCAACACACAAACCCAGTTAATTCCCCCAAAACATGAGACCAAGCTCCATCTTGAGGGTAAAACAGAATGTGTTTTATTGAGGGCTATATGCCCAGTTTTTATGCAGGTCTCCCACCTGGTTGACACTCCCCAGCAACAGCTGCACAGGAAGAAGATAGTACATTAGATAGAGGGAAGACGCCCTTTTACAGGATACAATAGAATTGCATTACTTAACCAAATAAACAATTAAACACAAGAAAACAATGGAGTCCTTCTTCACACCTGGCAGTCTGACTCTGGAGGTGATTAAACAATGTGAACGCTTATCACTTAAACTTAATTACAGTAAACAATAGCTGATGCCAGGAAACCTGTCTTTAGAAAATAGTTTCTCAAAACTGAACAAAGTTAACCCTTCCAGTACTGACAAAGGGGTCTGTCACAACATCATAATAATAAAAAATGTCATTAATATATTATTTTTCCTCTTTATTCATGCCATTTATTAAAATCTCTATTTTATGTGGTTAATCCTTAAAGGGACATGAAACCACAAAATGGTCTTTCATGATTCAGATATATAATACAATTTTAAAGAAATTTAATATTTACATCTCTTATTTAATTTGCTTCATTTTCTTGATATACTTTGCAGAAAGGTTTATCTTTGCAAGATCATGATTAGCAGAGAACTGAGGTTCTAGATGTTGTTTGTTGGTTGTATATATATATATATATATATATATATATATATATATTGGTTGTTGTTGGCTCATCCATGTGTTCATTTATAAAATATTCATGAATTGATGCACCTTTAACAAATGATCCCAAGATTATTAAACTGAGATAATCGCTGTAAATTATGAAGTTGATGGAAATAGTATCCTCTCTGTGAATCCTGAACTTAATTGTTTGTATTTCATGTCCCTTTAAGTGATGTTGACCACAATTCTTAATGAATGGATCTGCATTAGTGATTAGTGATGTCCCGAACTGTTCGCCCGCAAACGGTTCACAGCGAACATAGCTTGTTCACATTCGCGGCTGCGGGCGAACACATGGCGATGTTCGATCCGCCCCCTATGTGTCGTCATTGAGGAAACTTTGACCCTGTATGTCACAGCCGTCTGACACATTAGAGCCAATCAACATCAGACACTCCCTCACAGACCCTCCCAGCTACTCGGAAGCCGCCATTTTAGACTCATAACGACCTTGCTTTCTTAGTGAGAGGACGTGTTGTGTTTGTGCTCCTGACATTATAGGGAAATACATAGCTAGTGTATTTAGTGTCCACTACAGTCCAGAAGGACTCCACTCATCTCTGCTGCAAGGACAGCACCCCAAAAAGCCCTTTTTAGGGCTATATTTCGTGCCGTTTTTTTTTTCGTATTTTTATTAGCATTTGCCTGGCTTTCAGCCTGTGTGTTTAAGGCTCACAGCATATGCTGTGATTACTGCCACCACTGATATCTCCCTAACAACATTAGTTTAAATTTAACTAACCAAAAATTTTAATTATTTTGCTAGTGTAATTTTGTTTCATTTTCTATCAGGCCTGTGTCACACAGCATATACTCTGGTTCATTGCTCTGTGCCAGCCACCAGTGTTAATATCCGTTTATAACATTATCTTAAATGTAAAAAAAAAAAAAATTTTGCTAGTGTAATCAAATTATATTTTCTATCAGGCCTGTGTCTATCAGGCTCACACAGCATTAATATACCTCATTTTTTTCAGTCTTTTGGTTAATTGGTCTGTGCCAGGCAGCCACCACTCATATCTTCTTCACCTTAATTTAAATATAAAAAGTTTAAAAATTTTTGATAGTGTAATCTAATATCATTTTCTATCAGGCCTGTGTGTTTTGCTGACATACAGAGCCTACTGTGTTTACTTGCTGCCCTCCCTAGTCTATGAGCCACGACTCATATGTGTTTAACCTTTTTTTAATTCCCCCCCCCCCAAAAAATCATTTCAATCATTTTTCTAGTGTAATCTAATTATATTTTCTATCAGGCCTGTGTCTGTCAGGCTCACACAGCATTAATATACCTCATTTTTTTCAGTCTTTTGGTTAATTGGTCTGTGCCAGGCAGCCACCACTCATATCTTCTTCACCTTAATTTAAATATAAAAAGTTTAAAAAATTTTGATAGTATAATCTAATATCATTTTCTATCAGGCCTGTGTGTTTTGCTGACATACAGAGCCTACTGTGTTTACTTGCTGCCCTCCCTAGTCTATGAGCCACGACTCATATGTGTTTAACCTTTTTTTAATTCCCCCCCCCCCCCAAAAAAATCATTTCAATCATTTTTCTAGTGTAATCTAATAGTATTTTCTATCAGGCGTGTGTGTATCTGACTTACAGAGCCTATTGTTTTTAATAGCTGCCCTTCCAAGGCTATCAGCCACGACTCATATGTATGTGCTTAACCTTTTTCTTTAAATTCCCCCAAAAAAGTCTTTAAATCATTATGCTAGTGTAATCTAATTTTATTTTCTATCAGGCATGTGTCTAACTGTCTATCTGACTTACACAGCATACTGTTGTTTTTTGCTGCCCTACGTAGCAGCCAGCCAGTGCGACCACTCATATGTGCATTGCACTTCTTAACATAATTTTAATATATATAGACCTCAACCGATAGGGGGAGTAACAGGTTGTAGTAAAATGCTTAGAATAGTACTACTTTACACACCACGGTTCACAGACCACATGTCTTATTGTTATACTCTGAAGAAAAAATGGGGTTTATTTAGCAGCGCTAAAAAAAGCTAGGAAATGATGATACCAATCTAATTTATGTTTTATACAATCTATTTTATTTAAAAATTCTTATAACACATAAAAACAACAGCAAATGCTTTTCCTAATTAATAAAGGGACGTCTCCCTTATACAACACTTATAAAAACAGACTAGAACCATATAATCCTAGAATTTCAGGTATAAAGGAATTAATTCTATAGATAACATATGGCAAGCAACAAATTTCTAAGATAAATGGTGAATTAAATATTTAAAAGGCACAAATGTATCAATCCTAATAGCTTTACAGTTCTTCAGTAACAAATTCAGTTATACAGTTACACAGTTACTTTCCATGGACATATAATTGGCTCAGGTGTGCTGGATAGTTAAAAAGGCAAAAAACAGCCAATATTCTGATTTAGGTGCCAAAGCAATCGTGGTTAATGGAAATGGTTAATTTAACAGATGAATACCTTGATGTCTTTAAAGTTCAGTTTGCGTGTTTTAAAAAACGTAGTGCAAATTAGTGTAGAGGTACCTTAATCTGTCCTGGTTGCAACCGCTGATTATCTTCACTGTGAGGGATTCACAGACTGTTTGTTCCTGGTGCTTCTGATAAGTCACCTGACCTTCTCTTTGATTCAGAGGTCAGGGGTGATGATCCGTTCTGGTGATGTAGTTATCCTTTTTTTTGTTTTCCTTTCTTCTTATAGCCCAAATATTGTTTTCATCTGGGTTCCCTCAGACTTCTTAAGGTTTGAAGAAATCTTTGGTCAGTGTTTAGCAGTAACACCGTATTCCCTGAAGTTACCAAAGGTAGATTTTAACTTGCAGGGTCAGGAGAAAAGTTTAAAGTTGCAGGGTCACACAGCTTTGTGACAGTAGTAAATGAAGTTTAGTAGAGTGTAGCAGGTCCCATTCAACACGTTTCACCCTTCTGGGCTTTATCAAGAATGCTTATCCTGCTAGCTTCTGGCTAGCTTCTAGCAGGATAAGCATTCTTGATAAAGCCCAGAAGGGTGAAACGCGTTGAATGGGACCTGCTACACTCTACTAAACTTCATTTACTACTGTCACAAAGCTGTGTGACCCTGCAACTTTAAACTTTTCTCCTGACCCTGCAAGTTAAAATCTACCTTTGGTAACTTCAGGGAATACGGTGTTACTGCTAAACACTGACCAAAGATTTCTTCAAACCTTAAGAAGTCTGAGGGAACCCAGATGAAAACAATATTTGGGCTATAAGAAGAAAGGAAAACAAAAAAAAAGGATAACTACATCACCAGAACGGATCATCACCCCTGACCTCTGAATCAAAGAGAAGGTCAGGTGACTTATCAGAAGCACCAGGAACAAACAGTCTGTGAATCCCTCACAGTGAAGATAATCAGCGGTTGCAACCAGGACAGATTAAGGTACCTCTACACTAATTTGCACTACGTTTTTTAAAACACGCAAACTGAACTTTAAAGACATCAAGGTATTCATCTGTTAAATTAACCATTTCCATTAACCACGATTGCTTTGGCACCTAAATCAGAATATTGGCTGTTTTTTGCCTTTTTAACTATCCAGCACACCTGAGCCAATTATATGTCCATGGAAAGTAACTGTGTAACTGTATAACTGAATTTGTTACTGAAGAACTGTAAAGCTATTAGGATTGATACATTTGTGCCTTTTAAATATTTAATTCACCATTTATCTTAGAAATTTGTTGCTTGCCATATGTTATCTATAGAATTAATTCCTTTATACCTGAAATTCTAGGATTATATGGTTCTAGTCTGTTTTTATAAGTGTTGTATAAGGGAGACGTCCCTTTATTAATTAGGAAAAGCATTTGCTGTTGTTTTTATGTGTTATAAGAATTTTTAAATAAAATAGATTGTATAAAACATAAATTAGATTGGTATCATCATTTCCTAGCTTTTTTTAGCGCTGCTAAATAAACCCCATTTTTTCTTCTTATCCACCATTTAGTTCTCTTTGAGGGAAGAACTTTTTTAGCAGCAGGAATCCACCTTTAGGCGCTCCTATCACACTACACATAATTATTGTTATACTCTGTCAGGGAAATTATATATATTTCAAATCGATTTATTTATATATCAAATCGATCGAACTATCAAATGCATCGATCAAATGTAGATTGCATCTTTTGATCGATGTAATTCCTATCTATAAAATGTATATTACATATTTTGGTTGATGTCATTCGTATCTATAAAATGTATATTGCATCTTTGATTCGATAACATTCGTATCTATCAAATGGATATTGCATCTATTGAGCTATGTACAGGGTATCGATCATATGTATATTGCATCGATTGATCTATGTAATCTATGTATCTATCTATCAAATCTATCCATCTCGTGGTTCTGCAAATGGACTGTTTGCAGTTGATTGCGGTGCGTTACACTTGGAGTTTGATCTGTCACTGTGATGCGGCCGTAAGCCTTACACTACCTGATAGATACAACATCATTACTGATGTTTTAAAGCACGTTATTGCTAACAATTTGGGAATGTTAGGTGATTTAGGCCCCTTATGGGTTAAAAGCAGACTCTGCATAAACTATGTAATTTTACATGGGAGTTTTGACAGGGATCCCCCTCCAGCATGCCACAGTCCAGGTGTTAGTAACCTTGAAACAACTTTTCCATCACTATTGTGATCAGAAAGAGTCCTTGTAGGTTTTAAAGTTCACCTGCCTATTGAATTCAATGGCGGTTTGCGTGGTTCGCGAACAATACCGGAAGTTCGAGTCCGCTGTTCGCGAACTGAAAATTTTAAGTTTGCGACATCACTATTAGTGATGTCACGAACATAAAAATTTGGGTTCGCGAACGGCGAACGCAAACTTCCGCAACTGTTTGCGAACGGGCGAACCGCCATAGACTTCAATAGGCAGGCGAACTTTAAAACCCACAGGGACTCTTTCTGGCCACAATAGTGATGGAAAAGTTGTTTCAAGGGGACTAACACCTGGACTGTGGCATGCCGGAGGGGGATCCATGGCAAAACTCCCATGGAAAATTACATAGTTGATGCAGAGTCTGGTTTTAAGCCATAAAGGGCATAAATCACCTAACATTCCTAAATTGTTTGGAATAACGTGCTTTAAAACATCAGGTATGATGTTGTATCGATCAGGTAGTGTAAGGGTTACGCACGCTTCACAGTGACAGACCAAACTCCCCGTTTAAAGGGACAGTCTACACCAGAATTTTTATTGTTTTAAAAGATAGATAATCCCTTTATTACCCATTTCCCAGTTTTGCATAACTAACACATTTATAATAACAAACTTTTAACCTCTGTGATTATCTTGTATCTAAGCCTCTGCAAACTGCCCCTTTTTTCAGTTCTTTTGACAGACTTGCAGTCTAGCCAATCAGTGCCTGCTCCCAGATAACTTCTCGTGCACGAGCATAGTGTTATCTATATGAAATATGTGAACTAACACCCTCTAGTGGTGAAAAACTGTTAAAATGCAAACTGAAAGAGGTGGGCTTCAAGGTCTAAGAAATTAGCATATGAACCTCCTAGGTTAAGCTTTCAACTAAGAATACCAAGAGAACAAAGCAAAATTGGTGATACAAGTAAATTGGAAAATTGTTTAAAATGACATGCCCTATCTGAATCATGAAAGTTTATTTTGGCCTAGACTGTCCCTTTAAGACTTTACAGGCTGAGCTAAGTTTGTGTACCGTGGCCGGCTGTTTATGTCAGATATCCCTTTGTGTTTGCCCTCAGTTACATGATATAGGTTTTGTGCTTAGCTTTAACTAATAGCTGACTTCATCATGTACTCCACTCCAGTGAGATCTCTCTTTAAACCTTTTGTTGTTTCCCTTGTTGCACCGTCAGGCACAATGTATAACTCTGTATTGTCCCTTTAGATTGTACTTACAATTAGTATAAAATATCCCTTTGTTATTTAATATACTATTGAAGTAACCTCTCCATGTGGTCATCTAAGCCAATCTGTCTGGCGTATAATACAGGTCAACAACCCAACAGTAAATATGGTTAAAGAGAGAAACAGAATCAAGTTCTATACAATATACCCCCTCCCAGCGATTGTCCAATAATGTCCAGCCAATTCCTGGGTATTTTCTATCCAAACTTATTTAAGTTGAAACAAGATAGAATCAGAGGAGAAGGAGCGGTGATCTCCACTTATGGTATATCAGATAATTCGTCTCTCCAAGGTTTTAATGCCTCCAAATATCCGCCCTTCTAATCACTTTATACCATAAATGTATTTACTGTAGCCCCGTCCTCCTTTATCCTGTATTACCAGTGTTCACAGACTCATTTTTTAGTGACACCTTATTCTTTTTTTCCCTTTTCCTTCTCCCTTAGTTCACCCTTTATAGGTGAGTGACCGTCCCCCTGAACAGGCTTCTAAGGCTCCTGTATCTTAGAGGCAGGTTTGATATAAGCAACAGGGTTTTAAACCCTCTGTTCCGACTGACAAGATGGTATAACAAAAGAAAAGTTACTGATCTTTTCCCTCTGTTGGTAAAAGTACAGGGTCTGTACTTTATAGTTAGGCTGGGTATTCAGTCAGGGGTTCTCCCTTTCATCTGTATGTGAGGGGGGTGTTGTGGAACGATGGGGTTCCTAATTTTGTCATTTTAAATACATTAGACAAACCTAAATTGTTTAACTACAAATCGTCTAAGATAGTCAACAGCAGACGCTGTCAGTGACACAAGGTATCACTATATACACTAATATAAACACTAACTGGGAAGTATCTATTTACAGCAACATTTGTTGCATTAATGAGTTGGCAATTCAATACCCTTAGTTGTGCTACACTTGCCAATTGTCAGCCAGCAAGCGAATAATCCAGGTACCGACAGCCAGCATTAAAAATGCAAATATTTGGGGTAGCCGGGGAATCTAATAGTTATACCCAGAAGCAAAACATGTTGCAACAATATTCCAAAGTTGGAAACCTATAAGTCGCAACACACACATAAGTGTCAGCTAGGGAGTTAATCATTTAGACGCTATAGATCCGACTAACTACACATTTCAATCAAGTCCATGTTTATTACCTAATTGATTGAGATAATAATTACCCGATGCAAATGCAAGACTTATAGGTTAACTAACGCATAGACAAGCAGGAGAAACCCTACTTATATTTGCACTATAAGTTAAAAGCCAACAAGGTTAATTAATATAAGCAGGAGTAAATGCAATATGGAAGAATAATTACCAGTATTCACACTTGCACTATAAGTTAAAAGCCAACAAGGTTAATTAATATAAGCAGGAGTAAATGCAATATGGAAGAATAATTACCAGTATTCACACTTGCACTATAAGTTAAAAACCTAATCAGCGGACTTACATTTGGAGCAAAAGTAACAATATTACAAAATAAAAACAATACTCGTGCTATAAATGAAAGGCTGTTATAACAGGCACGCTTGCATCACAAGTCAAAGCCTATACGCTAATATCATATGAACTTGTCAACCAAATAATGAATATCCTTTATCATTGAGCAATAAAGCTAGAGTAAGGGATGTACCCCATTGAGTAAAATATACCTAAAGGATATACGTTAGCAATAAATGATAATCAGATATTAATAAAAGTAGGTTCCATTGCATATATACACATATGAGTTAAGGACTCATACTAGGAACTAACAGGAATATCTACAACTGTTAAACCGCAATATGATTGGGATCTGCTAAATATAGCACTGTCATATAAGCTATAAGTGATTTGCCAACACAACGGAAAATACATAGATAATAATACAAACCTGGTTTTGCATGACAAACAATATATTGATATTTATACAATGAATAGCAAAACGGTAATAAATATTAGTCAAAACAAAACATTAGCGGCAATACTAGGAGCAATAAATGGTATTAGCAGTTGACAATGTAACTATATATATATAAGTGGAACAGTATTGAGTCACTTAAGTTAAATCACTGAAGGGGACATACCCGTCTACACTAGAAATGCCCATATAACAAATAATACTCAAATATCAAGTTAACAACTTAATAGACCTAATATTGAAATCACGGGGTACTCATATACTAGCTATTGAAATAGCAGTCACTACCACCTGAAATAAAAGTATTAGACACACAATCAAGGAGGTACCTAATGACAAGTTACAAGTTTTACTACTGTAAAATCAACATATATCTATTTATATTAGGATTAAACGAGTATCTTGAAACATATATCTCATCAGATTTTCATATTAAGTCATACAATAATTCAAGATTTACTTGTTTAGGCACTTTATAAATGCAAGTGAATAACAATTAATACCACTGAGTATTTAACTCCAATTTAATCTGGTACATAATATAGAACCGGAGAGAGACCTGGAATCACTGATATCGCAAATATATAATGGTGAATTCAATATAATAATTGTAGTGTCTCTGATATAGCATACCTAGAATTCAGAGGCTGTAATCTAGAATAACAGGAGACACTTCCTATATCAAAACAGTAGGATTGTATAATGGGGATTTTAACTTGTATGTTGTCTCCCATCTTTTAAATGAATTAATAAAAGTTACATTTTAATGTAGTTCCAGCCTGTATATTAGTCTGGGCACAGAGTGCTACTTACATTTTAGTTAAGAGTTCCAGCCTGTATATTAGTCTGGGCACAGAGTGCTACTTACATTTTAGTTAAGAGTTCCAGCCTGTATATTAGTCTGGGCACAGAGTGCTACTTACAGTTTAGTTAAAAGTTCCAGCCTGTATATTAGTCTGGGCACGGAGTGCTACTTACATTTTAGTTAAGAGTTCCAGCCTGCATATTAGTCTGGGCACAGAGTGCTACTTACATTTTAGTTAAGAGTTCCAGCCTGCATATTAGTCTGGGCACAGAGTGCTACTTACATTTTAGTTAAGAGTTCCAGCCTGCATATTAGTCTGGGCACAGAGTGCTACTTACCTTTTAGTTAAGAGTTCCAGCCTGCATATTAGTCTGGGCACAGAGTGCTACTTACATTTTAGTTAAGAGTTCCAGCCTGTATATTAGTCTGGGCACAGAGTGCTACTTACATTTTAGTTAAGAGTTCCAGCCTGTATATTAGTCTGGGCACAGAGTGTTACTTACATTTTAGTTAAGAGTTCCAGCCTGTATATTAGTCTGGGCACAGAGTGCTACTTACATTTTAGTTAAGAGTTCCAGCCTGTATATTAGTCTGGGCACAGAGTGCTACTTACATTTTAGTTAAGAGTTCCAGCCTGTATATTAGTCTGGGCACAGAGTGTTACTTACATTTTAGTTAAGAGTTCCAGCCTGTATATTAGTCTGGGCACAGAGTGTTACTTACATTTTAGTTAAGAGTTCCAGCCTGTATATTAGTCTGGGCACAGAGTGCTACTTACATTTTAGTTAAGAGTTCCAGCCTGTATATTAGTCTGGGCACAGAGTGCTACTTACATTTTAGTTAAGAGTTCCAGCCTGTATATTAGTCTGGGCACAGAGTGCTACTTACATTTTAGTTAAGAGTTCCAGCCTGTATATTAGTCTGGGCACAGAGTGCTACTTACATTTTAGTTAAGAGTTCCAGCCTGTATATTAGTCTGGGCACAGAGTGCTACTTACATTTTAGTTAAGAGTTCCAGCCTGTATATTAGTCTGGGCACAGAGTGCTACTTACATTTTAGTTAAGAGTTCCAGCCTGTATATTAGTCTGGGCACAGAGTGCTACTTACATTTTAGTTAAGAGTTCCAGCCTGTATATTAGTCTGGGCACGGAGTGCTACTTACAGTTTAGTTAAAAGTTCCAGCCTGTATATTAGTCTGGGCACGGAGTGCTACTTACATTTTAGTTAAGAGTTCCAGCCTGCATATTAGTCTGGGCACAGAGTGCTACTTACATTTTAGTTAAGAGTTCCAGCCTGCATATTAGTCTGGGCACAGAGTGCTACTTACCTTTTAGTTAAGAGTTCCAGCCTGTATATTAGTCTGGGCACAGAGTGCTACTTACATTTTAGTTAAGAGTTCCAGCCTGTATATTAGTCTGGGCACAGAGTGTTACTTATATTTTAGTTAAGAGTTCCAGCCTGTATATTAGTCTGGGCACAGAGTGCTACTTACATTTTAGTTAAGAGTTCCAGCCTGTATATTAGTCTGGGCACAGAGTGCTACTTACATTTTAGTTAAGAGTTCCAGCCTGTATATTAGTCTCGGCACGGAGTGCTACTTACATTTTAGTTAAGAGTTCCAGCCTGTATATTAGTCTGGGCACGGAGTGCTACTTACAGTTTAGTTAAGAGTTCCAGCCTGTATATTAGTCTGGGCACGGAGTGCTACTTACATTTTAGTTAAGAGTTCCAGCCTGTATATTAGTCTGGGCACAGAGTGTTACTTACATTTTAGTTAAGAGTTCCAGCCTGTATATTAGTCTGGGCACAGAGTGCTACTTACATTTTAGTTAAGAGTTCCAGCCTGTATATTAGTCTGGGCACAGAGTGCTACTTACATTTTAGTTAAGAGTTCCAGCCTGTATATTAGTCTGGGCACAGAGTGCTACTTACATTTTAGTTAAGAGTTCCAGCCTGTATATTAGTCTGGGCACAGAGTGCTACTTACATTTTAGTTAAGAGTTCCAGCCTGTATATTAGTCTGGGCACGGAGTGCTACTTACAGTTTAGTTAAAAGTTCCAGCCTGTATATTAGTCTGGGCACGGAGTGCTACTTACATTTTAGTTAAGAGTTCCAGCCTGCATATTAGTCTGGGCACAGAGTGCTACTTACATTTTAGTTAAGAGTTCCAGCCTGCATATTAGTCTGGGCACAGAGTGCTACTTACATTTTAGTTAAGAGTTCCAGCCTGTATATTAATCTGGGCACAGAGTGCTACTTACATTTTAGTTAAGAGTTCCAGCCTGTATATTAGTCTGGGCAGAGAGTGCTACTTACATTTTAGTTAAGAGTTCCAGCCTGTATATTAGTCTGGGCACAGAGTGCTACTTACATTTTAGTTAAGAGTTCCAGCCTGTATATTAGTCTGGGCACAGAGTGCTACTTACAGTTTAGTTAAGAGTTCCAGCCTGTATATTAGTCTGGGCACAGAGTGCTACTTACATTTTAGTTAAGAGTTCCAGCCTGTATATTAGTCTGGGCACAGAGTGTTACTTACATTTTAGTTAAGAGTTCCAGCCTGTATATTAGTCTGGGCACAGAGTGCTACTTACATTTTAGTTAAGAGTTCCAGCCTGTATATTAGTCTGGGCACAGAGTGCTACTTACATTTTAGTTAAGAGTTCCAGCCTGTATATTAGTCTGGGCACAGAGTGCTACTTACATTTTAGTTAAGAGTTCCAGCCTGTATATTAGTCTGGGCACAGAGTGCTACTTACATTTTAGTTAAGAGTTCCAGCCTGTATATTAGTCTGGGCACAGAGTGCTACTTACATTTTAGTTAAGAGTTCCAGCCTGTATATTAGTCTGGGCACAGAGTGCTACTTACATTTTAGTTAAGAGTTCCAGCCTGTATATTAGTCTGGGCACAGAGTGTTACTTACATTTTAGTTAAGAGTTCCAGCCTGTATATTAGTCTGGGCACAGAGTGCTACTTACATTTTAGTTAAGAGTTCCAGCCTGTATATTAGTCTGGGCACAGAGTGCTACTTACATTTTAGTTAAGAGTTCCAGCCTGTATATTAGTCTGGGCACAGAGTGCTAATTACATTTTAGTTAAGAGTTCCAGCCTGTATATTAGTCTGGGCACAGAGTGCTACTTACATTTTAGTTAAGAGTTCCAGCCTGTATATTAGTCTGGGCACAGAGTGTTACTTACATTTTAGTTAAGAGTTCCAGCCTGTATATTAGTCTGGGCACAGAGTGCTACTTACATTTTAGTTAAGAGTTCCAGCCTGTATATTAGTCTGGGCACAGAGTGCTACTTACATTTTAGTTAAGAGTTCCAGCCTGTATATTAGTCTGGGCACGGAGTGCTACTTACAGTTTAGTTAAAAGTTCCAGCCTGTATATTAGTCTGGGCACGGAGTGCTACTTACATTTTAGTTAAGAGTTCCAGCCTGCATATTAGTCTGGGCACAGAGTGCTACTTACATTTTAGTTAAGAGTTCCAGCCTGCATATTAGTCTGGGCACAGAGTGCTACTTACATTTTAGTTAAGAGTTCCAGCCTGCATATTAGTCTGGGCACAGAGTGCTACTTACCTTTTAGTTAAGAGTTCCAGCCTGTATATTAGTCTGGGCACAGAGTGCTACTTACATTTTAGTTAAGAGTTCCAGCCTGTATATTAGTCTGGGCACAGAGTGCTACTTACATTTTAGTTAAGAGTTCCAGCCTGTATATTAGTCTGGGCACAGAGTGCTACTTACATTTTAGTTAAGAGTTCCAGCCTGTATATTAGTCTGGGCACAGAGTGCTACTTACATTTTAGTTAAGAGTTCCAGCCTGTATATTAGTCTGGGCACAGAGTGCTACTTACATTTTAGTTAAGAGTTCCAGCCTGTATATTAGTCTGGGCACAGAGTGCTACTTACATTTTAGTTAAGAGTTCCAGCCTGCATATTAGTCTGGGCACAGAGTGCTACTTACCTTTTAGTTAAGAGTTCCAGCCTGTATATTAGTCTGGGCACAGAGTGCTACTTACATTTTAGTTAAGAGTTCCAGCCTGTATATTAGTCTGGGCACAGAGTGTTACTTATATTTTAGTTAAGAGTTCCAGCCTGTATATTAGTCTGGGCACAGAGTGCTACTTACATTTTAGTTAAGAGTTCCAGCCTGTATATTAGTCTGGGCACAGAGTGCTACTTACATTTTAGTTAAGAGTTCCAGCCTGTATATTAGTCTGGGCACAGAGTGTTACTTACATTTTAGTTAAGAGTTCCAGCCTGTATATTAGTCTGGGCACAGAGTGCTACTTACATTTTGGTTAAGAGTTCCAGCCTGTATATTAGTCTGGGCACAGAGTGCTACTTACATTTTAGTTAAGAGTTCCAGCCTGTATATTAGTCTGGGCACAGAGTGCTACTTACATTTTAGTTAAGAGTTCCAGCCTGTATATTAGTCTGGGCACAGAGTGCTACTTACATTTTAGTTAAGAGTTCCAGCCTGTATATTAGTCTGGGGCACAGAGTGCTACTTACATTTTAGTTAAGAGTTCCAGCCTGTATATTAGTCTGGGCACAGAGTGCTACTTACATTTTAGTTAAGAGTTCCAGCCTGTATATTAGTCTGGGCACAGAGTGCTACTTACATTTTAGTTAAGAGTTCCAGCCTGTATATTAGTCTCGGCACAGAGTGCTACTTACATTTTAGTTAAGAGTTCCAGCCTGTATATTAGTCTGGGCACAGAGTGCTACTTACATTTTAGTTAAGAGTTCCAGCCTGTATATTAGTCTGGGCACAGAGTGCTACTTACATTTTAGTTAAGAGTTCCAGCCTGTATATTAGTCTGGGCACAGAGTGTTACTTACATTTTAGTTAAGAGTTCCAGCCTGTATATTAGTCTGGGCACAGAGTGCTACTTACATTTTAGTTAAGAGTTCCAGCCTGTATATTAGTCTGGGCACAGAGTGCTACTTACATTTTAGTTAAGAGTTCCAGCCTGTATATTAGTCTGGGCACAGAGTGTTACTTACATTTTAGTTAAGAGTTCCAGCCTGTATATTAGTCTGGGCACAGAGTGCTACTTACATTTTAGTTAAGAGTTCCAGCCTGTATATTAGTCTGGGCACAGAGTGCTACTTACATTTTAGTTAAGAGTTCCAGCCTGTATATTAGTCTGGGCACAGAGTGTTACTTACATTTTAGTTAAGAGTTCCAGCCTGTATATTAGTCTGGGCACAGAGTGCTACTTACATTTTAGTTAAGAGTTCCAGCCTGTATATTAGTCTGGGCACAGAGTGTTACTTACATTTTAGTTAAGAGTTCCAGCCTGTATATTAGTCTGGCACAGAGTGCTACTTACATTTTAGTTAAGAGTTCCAGCCTGTATATTAGTCTGGGCACAGAGTGCTACTTACATTTTAGTTAAGAGTTCCAGCCTGTATATTAGTCTGGGCACAGAGTGCTACTTACATTTTAGTTAAGAGTTCCAGCCTGTATATTAGTCTGGGCACAGAGTGCTACTTACATTTTAGTTAAGAGTTCCAGCCTGTATATTAGTCTCGGGCACAGAGTGCTACTTACATTTTAGTTAAGAGTTCCAGCCTGTATATTAGTCTGGGCACAGAGTGCTACTTACATTTTAGTTAAGAGTTCCAGCCTGTATATTAGTCTGGGCACAGAGTGCTACTTACATTTTAGTTAAGAGTTCCAGCCTGTATATTAGTCTGGGCACAGAGTGCTACTTACATTTTAGTTAAGAGTTCCAGCCTGTATATTAGTCTGGGCACAGAGTGCTACTTACATTTTAGTTAAGAGTTCCAGCCTGTATATTAGTCTGGGCACAGAGTGCTACTTACATTTTAGTTAAGAGTTCCAGCCTGTATATTAGTCTGGGCACAGAGTGCTTACTTACATTTTAGTTAAGAGTTCCAGCCTGTATATTAGTCTGGGCACAGAGTGCTACTTACATTTTAGTTAAGAGTTCCAGCCTGTATATTAGTCTGGGCACAGAGTGCTACTTACATTTTAGTTAAGAGTTCCAGCCTGTATATTAGTCTGGGCACAGAGTGCTACTTACATTTTAGTTAAGAGTTCCAGCCTGTATATTAGTCTGGGCACAGAGTGCTACTTACATTTTAGTTAAGAGTTCCAGCCTGTATATTAGTCTGGGCACGAGAGTGCTACTTACATTTTAGTTAAGAGTTCCAGCCTGTATATTAGTCTGGGCACAGAGTGCTTACTTACATTTTAGTTAAGAGTTCCAGCCTGTATATTAGTCTGGGCACAGAGTGCTACTTACATTTTAGTTAAGAGTTCCAGCCTGTATATTAGTCTGGGCACAGAGTGCTACTTACATTTTAGTTAAGAGTTCCAGCCTGTATATTAGTCTGGGCACAGAGTGCTACTTACATTTTAGTTAAGAGTTCCAGCCTGTATATTAGTCTGGGCACAGAGTGCTACTTACATTTTAGTTAAGAGTTCCAGCCTGTATATTAGTCTGGGCACAGAGTGCTACTTACATTTTAGTTAAGAGTTCCAGCCTGTATATTAGTCTGGGCACAGAGTGCTACTTACATTTTAGTTAAGAGTTCCAGCCTGTATATTAGTCTGGGCACAGAGTGCTACTTACATTTTAGTTAAGAGTTCCAGCCTGTATATTAGTCTGGGCACAGAGTGCTACTTACATTTTAGTTAAGAGTTCCAGCCTGTATATTAGTCTGGGCACAGAGTGCTACTTACATTTTAGTTAAGAGTTCCAGCCTGTATATTAGTCTGGGCACAGAGTGCTACTTACATTTTAGTTAAGAGTTCCAGCCTGTATATTAGTCTGGGCACAGAGTGCTACTTACATTTTAGTTAAGAGTTCCAGCCTGTATATTAGTCTGGGCACAGAGTGCTACTTACATTTTAGTTAAGAGTTCCAGCCTGTATATTAGTCTGGGCACAGAGTGCTACTTACATTTTAGTTAAGAGTTCCAGCCTGTATATTAGTCTGGGCACAGAGTGCTACTTACATTTTAGTTAAGAGTTCCAGCCTGCATATTAGTCTGGGCACAGAGTGCTACTTACATTTTAGTTAAGAGTTCCAGCCTGTATATTAGTCTGGGCACAGAGTGCTACTTACATTTTAGTTAAGAGTTCCAGCCTGTATATTAGTCTGGGCACAGAGTGCTACTTACATTTTAGTTAAGAGTTCCAGCCTGTATATTAGTCTGGGCACAGAGTGCTACTTACATTTTAGTTAAGAGTTCCAGCCTGTATATTAGTCTGGGCACAGAGTGCTACTTACATTTTAGTTAAGAGTTCCAGCCTGTATATTAGTCTGGGCACGGAGTGCTACTTACATTTTAGTTAAGAGTTCCAGCCTGTATATTAGTCTGGGCACAGAGTGCTACTTACATTTTAGTTAAGAGTTCCAGCCTGTATATTAGTCTGGGCACAGGAGTGCTACTTACATTTTAGTTAAGAGTTCCAGCCTGTATATTAGTCTGGGCACAGAGTGCTACTTACATTTTAGTTAAGAGTTCCAGCCTGTATATTAGTCTGGGCACAGAGTGCTACTTACATTTTAGTTAAGAGTTCCAGCCTGTATATTAGTCTGGGCACAGAGTGCTACTTACATTTTAGTTAAGAGTTCCAGCCTGTATATTAGTCTGGGCACAGAGTGCTACTTACATTTTAGTTAAGAGTTCCAGCCTGTATATTAGTCTGGGCACAGAGTGCTACTTACATTTTAGTTAAGAGTTCCAGCCTGTATATTAGTCTGGGCACAGAGTGCTACTTACATTTAGTTAAGAGTTCCAGCCTGTATATTAGTCTGGGCACAGAGTGCTACTTACATTTTAGTTAAGAGTTCCAGCCTGTATATTAGTCTGGGCACAGAGTGCTACTTACATTTTAGTTAAGAGTTCCAGCCTGTATATTAGTCTGGGCACAGAGTGCTACTTACATTTTAGTTAAGAGTTCCAGCCTGTATATTAGTCTGGGCACAGAGTGCTACTTACATTTTAGTTAAGAGTTCCAGCCTGTATATTAGTCTGGGCACAGAGTGCTACTTACATTTTAGTTAAGAGTTCCAGCCTGTATATTAGTCTGGGCACAGAGTGCTACTTACATTTTAGTTAAGAGTTCCAGCCTGTATATTAGTCTCGGGCACAGAGTGCTACTTACATTTTAGTTAAGAGTTCCAGCCTGTATATTAGTCTGGGCACAGAGTGCTACTTACATTTTAGTTAAGAGTTCCAGCCTGTATATTAGTCTGGGCACAGAGTGCTACTTACATTTTAGTTAAGAGTTCCAGCCTGTATATTAGTCTGGGCACAGAGTGCTACTTACATTTTAGTTAAGAGTTCCAGCCTGTATATTAGTCTGGGCACAGAGTGCTACTTACATTTTAGTTAAGAGTTCCAGCCTGTATATTAGTCTGGGCACAGAGTGCTACTTACATTTTAGTTAAGAGTTCCAGCCTGTATATTAGTCTGGGCACAGAGTGTTACTTACATTTTAGTTAAGAGTTCCAGCCTGTATATTAGTCTGGGCACAGAGTGCTACTTACATTTTAGTTAAGAGTTCCAGCCTGTATATTAGTCTGGGCACAGAGTGCTACTTACATTTTAGTTAAGAGTTCCAGCCTGTATATTAGTCTGGGCACAGAGTGCTACTTACATTTTAGTTAAGAGTTCCAGCCTGTATATTAGTCTGGGCACAGAGTGCTACTTACATTTTAGTTAAGAGTTCCAGCCTGTATATTAGTCTGGGCACAGAGTGCTACTTACATTTTAGTTAAGAGTTCCAGCCTGTATATTAGTCTGGGCACAGAGTGCTACTTACATTTTAGTTAAGAGTTCCAGCCTGTATATTAGTCTGGGCACAGGAGTGCTACTTACATTTTAGTTAAGAGTTCCAGCCTGTATATTAGTCTGGGCACAGAGTGCTACTTACCATTTTAGTTAAGAGTTCCAGCCTGTATATTAGTCTGGGCACAGAGTGCTACTTACATTTTAGTTAAGAGTTCCAGCCTTGTATATTAGTCTGGGCACAGAGTGCTACTTACATTTTAGTTAAGAGTTCCCAGCCTGCTATATTAGTCTGGGCACAGAGTGCTACTTACATTTTAGTTAAGAGTTCCAGCCTGTATATTAGTCCTGGGCACAGAGTGCTACTTACATTTTAGTTAAGAGTTCCAGCCTGTATATTAGTCCTGGGCACAGAGTGCTCCTTACCATTTTAGTTAAGAGTTCCAGCCTGTTATATTTAGTCTGGGCACGAGTGCTACTTACATTTTAGTTAAGAGTTCCAGCCTGTATATTTAGTCTGGGCACAGAGTGCTACTTACATTTAGTTTAAGAGTTCCAGCCTGCTATATTAGTCTGGGCACAGAGTGCTACTTACATTTTAGTTAAGAGTTTCCAGGCCTGCTATATTAGTCTGGCACAGGAGTGCTTACTTACATTTTAGTTAAGAGTTCCATGCCTGTATAGTTAGTCTGGGCAGAGAGTGCTACTTACATTTTAGTTAAGAGTTCAGGGCACTGTTTATTAGTTCTGGGCACAGAGTGCTACTTACATTTTAGGTTAAGAGTTCAGCCTGTAGTTTAGTCTGGGCACAGAGTGCTACTTACAGTTTAGTTAAGATTTCCAGCCTGTATATTAGTCCGGCACAGAGTGCTACTATTACATTTTAGTAAGAGTTCCAGCTCTGTATATTTAGTCTGGCACAGAGTGTTACTTACATTTTTAGTTAAAGTTTCCAGCCTGTAATTAGTCTGGGCCACAAGTGCTACTGTACATTTAGTTAAGAGATCCATCCTGTATATTTAGTCTGGCACAGAGTGCTACTTACCATTTGTTGAGTTAAGAGTTACAGCCTGTATATTTAGTCTGGGCACAGAGTGCTAAGTCTTACATTTTAGTTAAGATTCCAGCCTGTATATTAGTCTGGGCACAGAGTGCTACTTACTTTAGTTAAGAGATCCAGCCTGTCTATTATCCTGGGCAAGAGTGCTACTTTACATTTTAGTTAAGAGTTCCAGCCTGTATATTAGTCTGGGCACAGAGTGTTACTTACATTTTAGTTAAGAGTTCCAGCCTGTATATTAGTCTGGGCACAGAGTGCTACTTACATTTTAGTTTAAGAGTTCCAGCCTGTATATTAGTCTGGGCACAGAGTGCTACTTACATTTTAGTTAAGAGTTCCAGCCTGTATATTAGTCTGGGCACAGAGTGCTACTTACATTTTAGTTAAGAGTTCCAGCCTGTATATTAGTCTGGGCACAGAGTGTTACTTACATTTTAGTTAAGAGTTCCAGCCTGTATATTAGTCTGGGCACAGAGTGCTACTTACATTTAGTTAAGAGTTCCAGCCTGTATATTAGTCTGGGCACAGAGTGCTACTTACATTTTAGTTAAGAGTTCCAGCCTGTATATTAGTCTGGGCACAGAGTGCTACTTACATTTTAGTTAAGAGTTCCAGCCTGTATATTAGTCTGGGCACAGAGTGCTACTTACATTTTAGTTAAGAGTTCCAGCCTGTATATTAGTCTGGGCACAGAGTGCTACTTACATTTTAGTTAAGAGTTCCAGCCTGTATATTAGTCCTGGGCACAGAGTGCTACTTACATTTAGTTAAGAGTTCCAGCCTGTATATTAGTCTGGGCACAGAGTGCTACTTACATTTTAGTTAAGAGTTCCAGCCTGTATATTAGTCTGGGCACACGAGTGCTACTTACATTTTAGTTAAGAGTTCCAGCCTGTATATTTAGTCTGGGCACAGAGTGCTACTTACATTTTAGTTAAGAGTTCCAGCCTGTATATTAGTCTGGGCACAGAGTGCATACTTACATTTTAGTTTAAGAGTTCCAGCCTGTATATTAGTCTGGGCACAGAGTGCTACTTACATTTTAGTTAAGAGTTCCAGCCTGTATATTAGTCTGGGCACGGAGTGCTAGCTTACTATTTTAGTTAGGAGTTTCCAGCCTGTATATTAGTCTGGGCACGGAGTGCTACTTACATTTAAGTTAAGGAGTTTCCCTGCCTGGCATATTAGTCTGGGCACAGAGTGCTACTTACATTTTAGTTAAGAGTTCCAGCCTGTATATTAGTCTGGGCACAGAGTGCTACTTACATTTTAGTTAAGAGTTCCAGCCTGTATATTAGTCTGGGCACAGAGTGCTACTTACATTTTAGTTAAGAGTTCCAGCCTGTATATTAGTCTGGGCACAGAGTGCTACTTACATTTTAGTTAAGAGTTCCAGCCTGTATATTAGTCTGGGCACAGAGTGCTACTTACATTTTAGTTAAGAGTTCCAGCCTGTATATTAGTCTGGGCACAGAGTGCTACTTACATTTTAGTTAAGAGTTCCAGCCTGTATATTAGTCTGGGCACAGAGTGCTACTTACATTTTAGTTAAGAGTTCCAGCCTGTATATTAGTCTGGGCACAGAGTGCTACTTACATTTTAGTTAAGAGTTCCAGCCTGTATATTAGTCTGGGCACAGAGTGCTACTTACATTTTAGTTAAGAGTTCCAGCCTGTATATTAGTCTGGGCACAGAGTGCTACTTACATTTTAGTTAAGAGTTCCAGCCTGTATATTAGTCTGGGCACAGAGTGCTACTTACATTTTAGTTAAGAGTTCCAGCCTGTATATTAGTCTGGGCACAGAGTGCTACTTACATTTTAGTTAAGAGTTCCAGCCTGTATATTAGTCTGGGCACAGAGTGCTACTTACATTTTAGTTAAGAGTTCCAGCCTGTATATTAGTCTGGGCACGGAGTGCTACTTACATTTTAGTTAAGAGTTCCAGCCTGTATATTAGTCTGGGCACAGAGTGCTACTTACATTTTATTAAGAGTTCCAGCCTGTATATTAGTCTGGGCACAGAGTGCTACTTACATTTAGTTAAGAGTTCCAGCCTGTATATTAGTCTGGGCACAGAGTGCTACTTACATTTTTAGTTAAAGTTCCAGCCTGTATATTAGTCTGGGCACAGAGTGCTACTTACATTTTAGTTAAGAGTTCCAGCCTGTATATTAGTCTGGGCACACAGAGTGCTACTTACATTTTAGTTAAGAGTTCCAGCCTGTATATTAGTCTGGGCACAGAGTGCTACTTACATTTTAGTTAAGAGTTCCAGCCTGTATATTAGTCTGGGCACAGAGTGCTACTTACATTTTAGTTAAGAGTTCCAGCCTGTATATTAGTCTGGGCACAGAGTGCTACTTACCATTTTAGTTAAGAGTTCCAGCCTGTATATTAGTCTGGGCACAGAGTGCTACTTACATTTTAGTTAAGAGTTCCAGCCTGTATATTAGTCTGGGCACAGAGTGCTACTTACATTTTAGTTAAGAGTTCCAGCCTGTATATTAGTCTGGGCACAGAGTGCTACTTACATTTTAGTTAAGAGTTCCAGCCTGTATATTAGTCTGGGCACAGAGTGCTACTTACATTTTAGTTAAGAGTTCCAGCAGTATATTAGTCTGGGCACAGAGTGCTACTTACATTTTAGTTAAGAGTTCCAGCCTGTATATTAGTCTGGGCCAGAGGCTACTTAGAGTTCAGCCTTAGTCTGGGCACAGAGTGCTACTTACATTTTAGTTAAGAGTTCCAGCCTGTATATTAGTCTGGGCACAGGAGTGCTACTTACATTTTAGTTAAGAGTTCCAGCCTGTATATTAGTCTGGGCACAGAGTGTTACTTACATTTTAGTTTAAGAGTTCCAGCCTGTATATTAGTCTGGGCACAGAGTGCTACTTACATTTTAGTTAAGAGTTCCAGCCTGTATATTAGTCTGGGCACAGAGTGCTACTTACATTTTAGTTAAGAGTTCCAGCCTGTATATTAGTCTGGGCACAGAGTGCTACTTACATTTTAGTTAAGAGTTCCAGCCTGTATATTAGTCTGGGCACAGAGTGCTACTTACATTTTAGTTAAGAGTTCCAGCCTGTATATTAGTCTGGGCACAGAGTGCTACTTACAGTTTAGTTAAAAGTTCCAGCCTGTATATTAGTCTGGGCACGGAGTGCTACTTACATTTTAGTTAAGAGTTCCAGCCAGCATATTAGTCTGGGCACAGAGTGCTACTTACATTTTAGTTAAGAGTTCCAGCCTGCATATTAGTCTGGGCACAGAGTGCTACTTACATTTTAGTTAAGAGTTCCAGCCTGTATATTAGTCTGGGCACCAGAGTGCTACTTACATTTTAGTTAAGAGTTCCAGCCTGTATATTAGTCTGGGCACAGAGTGCTACTTACATTTTAGTTAAGAGTTCCAGCCTGTATATTAGTCTGGGCACAGAGTGCTACTTACAGTTTAGTTAAGAGTTCCAGCCTGTATATTAGTCTGGGCACAGAGTGCTACTTACATTTTAGTTAAGAGTTCCAGCCTGTATATTAGTCTGGGCACAGAGTGTTACTTACATTTTAGTTAAGAGTTCCAGCCTGTATATTAGTCTGGGCACAGAGTGCTACTTACATTTTAGTTAAGAGTTCCAGCCTGTATATTAGTCTGGGCACAGAGTGCTACTTACATTTTAGTTAAGAGTTCCAGCCTGTATATTAGTCTGGGCACAGAGTGCTACTTACATTTTAGTTAAGAGTTCCAGCCTGTATATTAGTCTGGGCACAGAGTGCTACTTACATTTTAGTTAAGAGTTCCAGCCTGTATATTAGTCTGGGCACAGAGTGATACTTACATTTTAGTTAAGAGTTCCAGCCTGTATATTAGTCTGGGCACAGAGCGCTTATTACATTTTAGTTAAGAGTTCCAGCCTGTATATTAGTCTGGGCACAGAGTGCTACTTACATTTTAGTTAAGAGTTCCAGCCTGTATATTAGTCTGGGCACAGAGTGCTACTTACATTTTAGTTAAGAGTTCCAGCCTGTATATTAGTCTGGGCACAGAGTGCTACTTACATTTTTAGTTAAGAGTTCCAGCCTGTATATTAGTCTGGGCACAGAGTGCTAATTACATTTTAGTTAAGAGTTCCAGCCTGTATATTAGTCTGGGCACAGAGTGCTACTTACATTTTAGTTAAGAGTTCCAGCCTGTATATTAGTCTGGGCACAGAGTGTTACTTACATTTTAGTTAAGAGTTCCAGCCTGTATATTAGTCTGGGCACAGAGTGCTACTTACATTTTAGTTAAGAGTTCCAGCCTGTATATTAGTCTGGGCACAGAGTGCTACTTACATTTTAGTTAAGAGTTCCAGCCTGTATATTAGTCTGGGCACAGAGTGCTACTTACAGTTTAGTTAAAAGTTCCAGCCTGTATATTAGTCTGGGCACGGAGTGCTACTTACATTTTAGTTAAGAGTTCCAGCCTGCATATTAGTCTGGGCACAGAGTGCTACTTACATTTTAGTTAAGAGTTCCAGCCTGCATATTAGTCTGGGCACAGAGTGCTACTTACATTTTAGTTAAGAGTTCCAGCCTGCTATATTAGTCTGGGCACAGAGTGCTACTTACCTTTTAGTTAAGAGTTCCAGCCTGTATATTAGTCTGGGCACAGAGTGCTACTTACATTTTAGTTAAGAGTTCCAGCCTGTATATTAGTCTGGGCACAGAGTGCTACTTACATTTTAGTTAAGAGTTCCAGCCTGTATATTAGTCTGGGCACAGAGTGCTACTTACATTTTAGTTAAGAGTTCCAGCCTGTATATTAGTCTGGGCACAGAGTGCTACTTACATTTTAGTTAAGAGTTCCAGCCTGTATATTAGTCTGGGCACAGAGTGCTACTTACATTTTAGTTAAGAGTTCCAGCCTGTATATTAGTCTGGGCACAGAGTGCTACTTACATTTTAGTTAGAGTTCCAGCCTGCATATTAGTCTGGGCACAGAGTGCTACTTACCTTTTAGTTAAGAGTTCCAGCCTGTATATTAGTCTGGGCACAGAGTGCTACTTACATTTTAGTTAAGAGTTCCAGCCTGTATATTAGTCTGGGCACAGAGTGTTACTTATATTTTAGTTAAGAGTTCCAGCCTGTATATTAGTCTGGGCACAGAGTGCTACTTACATTTTAGTTAAGAGTTCCAGCCTGTATATTAGTCTGGGCACAGAGTGCTACTTACATTTTAGTTAAGAGTTCCAGCCTGTATATTAGTCTGGGCACAGAGTGTTACTTACATTTTAGTTAAGAGTTCCAGCCTGTATATTAGTCTGGGCACAGAGTGCTACTTACATTTTAGTTAAGAGTTCCAAGCCTGTATATTAGTCTGGGCACAGAGTGCTACTTACATTTTAGTTAAGAGTTCCAGCCTGTATATTAGTCTCGGCACAGAGTGCTACTTACATTTTAGTTAAGAGTTCCAGCCTGTATATTAGTCTGGGCACAGAGTGCTACTTACATTTTAGTTAAGAGTTCCAGCCTGTATATTAGTCTGGGCACAGAGTGCTACTTACATTTTAGTTAAGAGTTCCAGCCTGTATATTAGTCTGGGCACAGAGTGTTACTTACATTTTAGTTAAGAGTTCCAGCCTGTATATTAGTCTGGGCACAGAGTGCTACTTACATTTTAGTTAAGAGTTCCAGCCTGTATATTAGTCTGGGCACAGAGTGCTACTTACATTTTAGTTAAGAGTTCGCAGCCTGTATATTAGTCTGGGCACAGGAGTGCTAACTTACATTTTAGTTAAGAGTTCCAGCCTGTATTATTATTCTGGGCACAGAGTGCTACTTACATTTTAGTTAAGAGTTCCAGCCTGATATATTAGTCTGGGCACAGAGTGCTACTTACATTTTTAGGTTAAGGAGTTCCAGCCTGTATATTAGTCCTGGGGCCCACACAGAGTAGCTACTCTTACATTTTAGGTTATAAGACGTTCCAGCCGTGTATATTAGTCTGGGCACGAGAGTGCTACTTACATTTTAGTTAAGAGTTCCAGCCTGTCATATTAGTCTGGGCACAGAGTTGCTTACTTACATTTTTAGTTAAGAGTTCCAGCCTGTATATTAGTCTGGGCACAGAGTGCTACTCTACAGTTTAGTTAAGAGTTCCAGCCCTGTATATTAGTCTGGGCACAGAGTGCTTTACTTACATTTTTAGTTAAGAGTTTCCAGCCTGTATATTAGTCTGGGCACAGAGTGCTACTTACATTTTAGTTAAGAGTTCCTGCCTGTATATTAGTCTGGGCACAGAGTGCTACTTACATTTTAGTTAAGAGTTCTCAGCCTGTATATTAGTCTGGGCACAGAGTGCTACTTACATTTTAGTTTAAGAGTTCCAGGCCTGTATATTAGTCTGGGCACAGGAGTTGCTAGCTTTACAGTTTAGTTAAGAGTTCCAGCCTGTATATTAGTCTGTGGCACGTGAGTGCTACTTACATTTTAGTTAAGAGTTCCAGCCTGTATATTAGTCTGGGCACAGAGTGTACTTACATTTTAGTTAAGAGTTCCAGCCTGTATATTAGTCTGGGCACAGAGTGCTACTTAACATTTTAGTTAAGAGTTCCAGCCTGTATATTAGTCTGGGCACAGAGTGCTACTTACCATTTTAGTTTTAAGAGTTCCAGCCTGTATATTAGTCTGGGCACAGAGTGCTACTTACATTTTAGTTAAGAGTTCCAGCCTGTATATTAGTCTGGGCACAGGAGTGCTACTTACATTTTAGTTAAGAGTTCCAGCCTGTATATTAGTCTGGGCACAGGAGTGCTACTTACAGTTTAGTTAAAAGTTCCAGCCTGTATATTAGTCTGGGCACGGAGTGCTACTTACATTTTAGTTAAGAGTTCCAGCCTGCATATTAGTCTGGGCACAGAGTGCTACTTACATTTTAGTTAAGAGTTCCAGCCTGTATATTAGTCTGGGCACAGAGTGCTACTTACATTTTAGTTAAGAGTTCCAGCCTGTATATTAATCTGGGCACAGAGTGCTACTTACATTTTAGTTAAGAGTTCCAGCCTGTATATTAGTCTGGGCAGCAGAGTGCTACTTACATTTTAGTTAGAGTTCCAGCCTGTATATTAGTCTGGGCACAGAGTGCTACTTACATTTTAGTTAAGAGTTCCAGCCTGTATATTAGTCTGGGCACAGAGTGCTACTTACAGTTTAGTTAAGAGTTCCAGCCTGTATATTAGTCTGGGCACAGAGTGCTACTTACATTTTAGTTAAGAGTTCCAGCCTGTATATTAGTCTGGGCACAGAGTGCTACTTACATTTTAGTTAAGAGTTCCAGCCTGTATATTAGTCTGGGCACAGAGTGCTACTTACATTTTAGTTAAGAGTTCCAGCCCTGGTATATTAGTCTGGGCAACAGAGTGCTACTTACATTTTAGTTAAGAGTTCCAGCCTGTATATTAGTCTCGGCACAGAGTGCTACTTACCATTTTAGATTAAGAGTTCCAGCCTGTATATTAGTCTGGGCACAGAGTGTACTTACATTTTAGTTAAGAGTTCCAGCCTGTATATTAGTCTGGGCACAGAGTGCTACTTACATTTTAGTTAAGAGTTTTCCAGCCTGTATATTAGTCTGGGCACAGAGTGATACTTACATTTTAGTTAAGAGTTCCAGCCTGTATATTAGTCTGGGGCACGGAGTGCTACTTACATTTTAGTTAAGAGTTCCAGCCTGTATATTAGTCTGGGCACAGAGTGCTACTTACATTTTAGTTAAGAGTTCCAGCCTGCATATTAGTCTGGGCACAGAGTGTTACTTACATTTTAGTTAAGAGTTCCAGCCTGTATATTAGTCTGGGCACAGAGTGCTACTTACATTTTAGTTAAGAGTTCCAGCCTGTATATTAGTCTTGGGCACAGAGTGTTACTTACATTTAGTTAAGAGTTCCAGCCTGGTATATTAGTCTGGGCACAGAGTGCTACTTACATTTAGTTAAGAGTTCCAGCCTGTATATTAGTCTGGGGCACTGAGTGCTACTTACATTTTAGTTAAGAGTTCCAGGCCTGTATATTAGTCTGGGCACAGAGTGCTACTTACATTTTAGTTAAGAGTTCCAGCCTGTATATTAGTCTGGGCACAGAGTGCTTACTTACATTTTAGTTAAGAGTTCCAGCCTGTATATTAGTCTGGGCACAGAGTGCTACTTACATTTTAGTTAAGAGTTCCAGGCCTGTATAATAGTCTGGCACAGAGTGCTACTTACATTTTAGTTAAGAGTCTCCAGCACTGTATATTAGTCTGGGCACAGAGTGCTACTTACATTTTAGTTAAGAGTTCCAGCCTGTATATTAGTCTGGGCACAGAGTGCTACTTACATTTTAGTTAAGAGTTCCAGCCTGTATATTAGTCTGGGCACAGAGTGCTACTTACATTTTAGTTAAGAGTTCCAGCCTGTATATTAGTCTGGGCACAGAGTGCTACTTACATTTTAGTTAGAGTTCCAGCCTGTATATTAGTCTGGGCACAGAGTGCTACTTACATTTTAGTTAAGAGTTCCAGCCTGTATATTTGTCTGGGCACAGAGTGCTACTTACATTTTTAGTTAAGAGTTCCAGCCTGTATATTAGTCTGGGCACAGAGTGCTACTTACATTTTAGTTAAGAGTTCCAGCCTGTATATTAGTCTGGGCACAGAGTGCTACTTACATTTTAGTTAAGCAGTTCCAGCCTGTATATTAGTCTGGGCACAGAGTGCTACTTCATTTTAGTTAAGAGTTCCAGCCTGTATATTAGCTTCTGGGCACAGAGTGCTACCTTACATTTTAGTTAAGAGTTCAGCCTGTATATTAGTCTGGGCACAGACGTGCTACTTACATTTTAGTTAAGAGTTCTAGCCTGTATATTAGTCCTGGGCACAGAGTGCTACTACTACATTTTAGTTAAGAGTTCCAGCTGTATATTAGTCCTGGGCACAGAGTGCTACTTACATTTTAGTTAAGAGTTCCAGCCTGTATATTAGTCTGGGCACAGCAGTAGTGCTACTTACATTTTAGTTAAGGTTCCCGCCTGTATATTTGTCTGGGCACAAGAGTGCTACTTACATTTTAGTTAAGAGTTCCCAGGCCCTGTATATTAGTCTGGGCACAGAGTGCTACTTAACATCTTTAGTCTAAAGAGTTCCAGCCTGTAAACTTAGTCTGGGCACAGAGTGCTACTTACATTTTCTAGTTAAGAGTTCACAGCACTGTATATTAGTCTGGCACAGAGTGCTACTTACATTTTAGTTAAGAGTTCCAGCCTGTATATTAGTCTGGGCACAGAGTGTTACTTACATTTTAGTTAAGAGTTTCCAGCCTGTATATTAGTCTGGGCACAGAGTGCTACTTACATTTTAGTTAAGAGTTCCAGCCTGTATATTAGTCTGGGCACAGAGTGCTACTTACATTTTAGTTAAGAGTTCCAGCCTGTATATTAGTCTGGGCACAGAGTGCTACTTACCTTTTAGTTAAGAGTTCCAGCCTGTATATTAGTCTGGGCACAGAGTGCTACTTACATTTTAGTTAAGAGTTCCAGCCTGTATATTAGTCTGGGCACAGAGTGCTACTTACATTTTAGTTAAGAGTTCCAGCCTGTATATTAGTCTGGGCACAGAGTGCTACTTACATTTTAGTTAAGAGTTCCAGCCTGTATATTAGTCTGGGCACAGAGTGCTACTTACATTTTAGTTAAGAGTTCCAGCCTGTATATTAGTCTGGGCACAGAGTGCTACTTACTTTTAGTGTAAGAGTTCCAGCCTGTATATTAGTCTGGGCACAGAGTGCTACTTACATTTTAGTTAAGAGTTCCAGCCTGTATATTAGTCTGGGCACAGAGTGCTACTTACAGTTTAGTTAAAAGTTCCAGCCTGTATATTAGTCTGGGCACAGAGTGCTACTTACATTTTAGTTAAGAGTTCCAGCCTGCATATTAGTCTGGGCACAGAGTGCTACTTACATTTTAGTTAAGAGTTCCAGCCTGCATATTAGTCTGGGCACAGAGTGCTACTTACCTTTTAGTTAAGAGTTCCAGCCTGTATATTAGTCTGGGCACAGAGTGCTACTTACATTTTAGTTAAGAGTTCCAGCCTGCTATATTAGTCTGGGCACAGAGATGATACTTATATTTTAGTAAGAGTTCCAGCCTGTATATTAGTCTGGGCACAGAGTGCTACTTACATTTTAGTTAAGAGTTCCAGCCTGTATATTAGTCTGGGCACAGAGTGCTACTTACATTTTAGTTAAGAGTTCCAGCCTGTATATTAGTCTCGGCACAGAGTGCTACTTACATTTTAGTTAAGAGTTCCAGCCTGTATATTAGTCTGGGCACAGAGTGCTACTTACAGTTTAGTTAAAGAGTTCCAGCACTGTATATTAGTCTGGGCACGGAGTTTCTACTTACATTTTAGTTAAGAGTTCCAGCCTGTATATTAGTCTGGGCACAGAGTGCTACTTACATTTTAGTTAAGAGTTCCAGCCTGTATATTAGTCTGGGCACAGAGTGCTACTTACATTTTAGTTAAGAGTTCCAGCCTGTATATTAGTCTGGGCACAGAGTGCTACTTACATTTTAGTTAAGAGTTCCAGCCTGTATATTAGTCTGGGCACAGAGTGCTACTTACATTTTAGTTAAGAGTTCCAGCCTGTATATTAGTCTGGGCACAGAGTGCTACTTACATTTTTAGTTAAGAGTTCCAGCCTGTATATTAGTCGGCACAGAGTGCTACTTACATTTTAGTTAAGAGTTCCAGCCTGTATATTAGTCTGGGCACAGAGTGCTACTTACATTTTAGTTAAGAGTTCCAGCCTGTATATTAGTCTGGGCACAGAGTGCTACTTACATTTAGTTAAGAGTTCCAGCCTGTATACTTAGTCTGGGCACAGAGTGCTACTTACATTTTAGTTAAGAGTTCCAGCCTGTATATTAGTCTGGGCACAGAGTGCTACTTACATTTTAGTTAAGAGTTCCAGCCTGTATATTAGTCTGGGCCACAGAGTGCTACTTACATTTTAGTTAAGAGTTCCAGCCTGTATATTAGTCTGGGCACAGAGTGCTACTTACATTTTAGTTAAGAGTTCCAGCCTGTATATTAGTCTGGGCACAGAGTGCTACTTAATTTTAGTTAAGAGTTCCAGCCTGTATATTAGTCTGGGCACAGAGTGCTACTTACATTTTAGTTAAAGAGTTCCAGCCTGTATATTAGTCTGGGCACAGAGTGCTACTTACATTTTAGTTAAGAGTTCCAGCCTGCATATTAGTCTGGGCACAGAGTGCTACTTACATTTTAGTTAAGAGTTCCAGCCTGCATATTAGTCTGGGCACAGAGTGCTACTTACATTTTAGTTAAGAGTTCCAGCCTGTATATTAGTCTGGGCACAGAGTGCTACTTACATTTTAGTTAAGAGTTCCAGCCTGTATATTAGTCTGGGCACAGAACTCTTAACTCTTTAGTTAAGAGTTCCAGCCTGTATATTAGTCTGGGCACAGAGTGCTACTTACATTTTAGTTAAGAGTTCCAGCCTGTATATTAGTCTGGGCACAGAGTGCTACTTACATTTTAGTTAAGAGTTCCAGCCTGTATATTAGTCTGGGCACAGAGTGCTACTTACATTTTAGTTAAGAGTTCCAGCCTGTATATTAGTCTGGGCACAGAGTGCTACTTACATTTTATTTAAGAGTTCCAGCCTGTATATTAGTCTGGGCACAGAGTGCTACTTACATTTTAGTTAAGAGTTCCAGCCTGTATATTAGTCTGGGCACAGAGTGCTACTTACATTTTAGTTAAGAGTTCCAGCCTGTATATTAGTCTGGGCACAGAGTGCTACTTACATTTTAGTTAAGAGTTCCAGCCTGTATATTAGTCTGGGCACAGAGTGCTACTTACATTTTAGTTAAGAGTTCCAGCCTGTATATTAGTCTGGGCACAGAGTGCACTTACATTTTAGTTAAGAGTTCCAGCTGTATATTAGTCTGGGCACAGGTGCTACTTACATTTTAGTTAAGAGTTCCAGCCTGTATATTAGTTCTGGGCACAGAGTGCTACTTACAGTTTAGTTAAAGTTCCAGCCTGTATATTAGTCTGGGCACGGAGAGTGCTACTTACATTTTAGTTAAGAGTTCCAGCCTGCATATTAGTCTGGGCACAGAGTGCTATTACATTTTAGTTATAGTTCCAGCCTGCATATTAGTCTGGGCACAGGTGCTACTTACATTTTAGTTAAGAGTTCCAGCCTGTATATTAATCTGGGCACAGAGTGCTACTTACATTTTAGTTAAGAGTTCCAGCCTGTATATTAGTCTGGCAGAGAGTGCTACTTACATTTTAGTTAAGAGTTCCAGCCTGTATATTAGTCTGGGCACAGAGTGCTACTTACATTTTAGTTAAGAGTTCCAGCCTGTATATTAGTCTGGGCACAGAGTGCTACTTACATTTTAGTTAAGAGTTCCAGCTGT